>NC_053026.1:464476161-464572855 GCF_003073215.2 Triticum urartu | reverse complement strand
AGTTAATATTTCAAGCAAATGCCCGGATTGAGAGATATGAAGTCTCCAATAAATTCTATAGCTGCAAGATGGAGGAGAATAGTTCTCTCAGTGAACATATACTCAAAATGTCTGGGTATCATAATCACTTGACTCAACTGGGAGTTAATCTTCCTGTTGATAGTGTCATTGACAGAGTTCTTCAATCACTGCCACCAAGCTACAAGAGCTTCGTGATGAACTATAACATGCAAGGGATGGATAAGACAATTCCCGAGCTCTTCGCAATGCTAAAGGCTGCGGAGGTAGAAATCAAGAAGGAGCATCAAGTGTTGATGGTCAACAAGACCGCCAGTTTCAAGAAAAAGGGCAAAGGGAAGAAGAAGGGGAACTTCAAGAAGAACAGTAAGCAAGTTACTGCTCAGGAGAAGAAACCCAAATCTGGACCTAAGCCTGAAACTGAGTGCTTCTACTGCAAGCAGACTGGACACTGGAAGCGGAACTACCCCTAGTATTTGGCGGATAAGAAGGATGGCAAGGTGAACAAAGGTATATGTGATATACATGTTATTGATGTGTACCTTACTAGAGCTCGCAGTAGCACCTGGGTATTTGATACTGGTTTTGTTGCTAACATTTGCAACTCGAAATAGGGACTATGTATTAAGCAAACACTGGCAAAGGACGAGGTGACGATGCGCGTGGGAAATGGTTCCAAAGTCGATGTGATCGCGGTCGGCACGCTACCTCTACATCTACCTTCGGGATTAGTTTTAGACCTAAATAATTGTTATTTGGTGCCAGCGTTGAGCATGAACATTATATCTGGATCTTGTTTGATGCGAGACGGTTATTCATTTAAATCAGAGAATAATGGTTGTTATATTTATATGAGTAATATCTTTTATGGTCATGCACCCTTGAAGAGTGGTCTATTTTTGATGAATCTCAATAGTAGTGATACACATATTCATAATGTTGAAGCCAAAAGATGCAGAGTTGATAATGATAGTGCAACTTATTTGTTGCACTGCTGTTTAGGTCATATCGGTGTAAAGCGCATGAAGAAACTCCATACTGATGGACTTTTGGAATCACTTGATTATGAATCACTTGGTACTTGCGAACCATGCCTCATGGGCAAGATGACTAAAACGCCGTTCTCCGGTACTATGGAGAGAGCAACGGATTTGTTGGAAATCATACATACAGATGTATGTGGTCCGATGAATATTGAGGCTCGTGGCGGATATCGTTATTTTCTCACCTTCACATATGATTTAAGCAGATATGGGTATATCTACTTAATGAAACATAAGTCTGAAACATTTGAAAAGTTCAAAGAATTTCAGAGTGAAGTTGAAAATCATCGTAACAAGAAAATAAAGTTTCTACGATCTGATCATGGAGGAGAATATTTGAGTTATGAGTTTGGTCTACATTTGAAACAATGCGGAATAGTTTCGCAACTCACGCCACCTGGAACACCACAGCGTAATGGTGTGTCCGAACGTCAAAATCGTACTTTACTAGATATGGTGCGATCTATGATGTCTCTTACAGATTTACCGCTATCGTTCTGGGGTTATGCTTTAGAGACGGCTGCATTCACGTTAAATAGGGCACCATCGAAATCCGTTGAGATGACACCTTATGAAATGTGGTTTGGCAAGAAACCAAAGTTGTCGTTTCTGAAAGTTTGGGGCTGCGATGCTTATGTGAAAAAGCTTCAACCTGATAAGCTTGAACCCAAATCGGAGAAATGTGTCTTCATAGGATACCCAAAGGAAACTGTTGGGTACACCTTCTATCACAGATCCAAAGGCAAGACTTTCGTTGCTAAGAATGGATCCTTTCTAGAGAAGGAGTTTCTCTCGAAAGAAATGAGTGGGAGAAAAGTAGAACTTGATGAGGTAACTGTACCTGCTCCCTTATTGGAAAGTACTACATCACAGAAACCGGTTTCTGTGACACCTACACTAATTAGTGAGGAAGCTAATGATAATGATCATGAAACTTCAGATCAAGTTACTACCGAACCTCGTAGATCAACCAGAGTAAGATCCGCACCAGAGTGGTACGGTAATCCTGTTCTGGAAGCCATGCTACTAGATCATGATGAACCTACGAACTATGAAGAAGCGATGGTGAGCCCAGATTCCGCAAAGTGGCTAGAAGCCATGAAATCTGAGATGGGATCCATGTATGAGAACAAAGTGTGGACTTTGGTTGACTTGCCCGTTGATCGGCAAGCAATTGAGAATAAATGGATCTTCAAGAAGAAGACTGACGCTGACAGTAATGTTACTGTCTACAAAGCTCGACTTGTTGCGAAAGGTTTTCGACAAGTTCAAGGGATTGACTACGATGAGACCTTCTCACCCGTAGCAATGCTTAAGTCTGTCTGAATCATGTTAGCAATTGCCGCATTTTATGATTATGAAATTTGGCAAATGGATGTCAAAACTGCATTCCTGAATGGATTTCTGGAAGAAGAGTTGTATATGATGCAACCAGAAGGTTTTGTCGATCCAAAGGGAGCTAACAAAGTGTGCAAGCTCCAGCGATCCATTTATGGACTGGTGCAAGCCTCTCGGAGTTGGAATAAACGCTTTGATAGTGTGATCAAAGCATTTGGTTTTGTACAGACTTTTGGAGAAGCCCGTATTTACAAGAAAGTGAGTGGGAGCTCTGTAGCATTTATGATATTATATGTGGATGACATATTATTGATTGTAAATGATATAGAATTTCTGGATAGCATAAAGGGATACTTGAATAAGAGTTTTTCAATGAAAGACCTCGATGAAGCTGCTTACATATTGGGCATTAAGATCTATAGAGATAGATCAAGACGCTTAATTGGACTTTCACAAAGCACATACCTTGACAAAGTTTTGAAGAAGTTCAAAATGGGTCAAGCAAAGAAAGGGTTCTTGCATGTGTTACAAGGTGTGAAGTTGAGTAAGACTCAATGTCCGACCACCGCAGAAGATAGAGAGAAAATGAAAGATGTTCCCTATGCTTCAGCCATAGGCTCTATCATGTATGCAATGTTGTGTACCAGACCTGATGTGTGCCTTGCTATAAGTCTAGCAGGGAGGTACCAAAGTAATCCAGGAGTGGATCACTGGACAGCGGTCAAGAACATCCTGCAATACCTGAAAAGGACTAAGGATATGTTTCTCGTATATGGAGGTGACAAAGAGCTCATCGTAAATGGTTACGTTGATGCAAGCTTTGACACTGATCCAGATGATTCTAAATCGCAAACCGGATACGTGTTTATACTGAACGGTGGAGCTGTTAGTTGGTGCAGTTCTAAACAAAGCGTCGTGGCGGGATCTACATGTGAAGCGAAGTACATAGCTGCTTCGGAAGCAGCAAATAAAGGAGTCTGGATGAAGGAGTTCATATCCGATCTAGGTGTCATACCTAGTGCATCGGGTCCAATGAAAATCTTTTGTGACAATACTGGTGCAATTGCCTTGGCGAAGGAATCCAGATTTCACAAGAGAACCAAGCACATCAAGAGACGCTTCAATTCCATTCGGGATTTAGTCCAAGTGGGAGACATAGAAATTTGCAAGATACATACGGATCTGAATGTTGCAGACCCACTGACTAAGCCTCTTCCACGAGCAAAACATGATCAGCACCAAGGCTCCATGGGTGTTAGAATCATTACTGTGTAATCTTGATTATTGACTCTAGTGCAAGTGGGAGACTGAAGGAAATATGCCCTAGAGGCAATAATAAAGTTATTGTTTATTTCCTTATATCATGATAAATGTTTATTATTCATGCTAGAATTTTATTAACCAGAAACATAATACATGTGTGAATACATAGACATACAGAGTGTCACTAGTATGCCTCTACTTGACTAGCTCGTTGATCAAAGATGGTTATGTTTCCTAACCATAGACATGAGTTGTCATTTTATTAACGGGATCACATCATTAGGAGAATGATGTGATTGACTTGACCCATTCCGTTAGCTTAGCACTTGATCATTTAGTTTGTTGTTGTTGCTTTCTTCATAACTTATACATGTTCCTATGACTATGAGATTATGCAACTCCCGTTTACCGGAGGAACACTTTGTGTGCTACCAAACGTCACAATGTAACTGGGTGATTATAAAGGTTCTCTATAGGTGTCTCCGAAGGTACTTGTTGGGTAGGCGTATTTCGAGATTAGGATTTGTCACTCTGATTGTCGGAGAGGTATCTCTGGGCCCTCTCGGTAATGCACATCACTCAAGCCTTGCAAGCATTGCAACTAATAAGTTAGTTGCGGGATGATGTATTACGGAATGAGTAAAGAGACTTGCCGATAACGAGATTGAAATAGGTATTAAGATACCGACGATCGAATCTCGGGCAAGTAACATACCGATGACAAAGGGAACAACGTATGTTGTTATGTGGTCTGACTGATAAAGATCTTCGTAGAACATGTAGGAGCCAATATGAGCATCCAGGTTCCGCTATTGGTTATTAACCGGAGACGTGTCTCGGTCATGTCTACATAGTTCTCGAACCCGTAGGTCCGCACAGTTAAAGTTCGGTGACGATCGTAATTAGGGTTTTTGTGTTTTGATGTACCGAAGGTTGTTCAGAGTCCCGGATGTGATAACGGACATGACGAGGAGTCTCGAAATGGTCGAGACATAAAGATTGATATATTGGAAGCCTATATTTGGATATCGGAAACGTTCCAGGTGAAATCGGGATTTTACCGGAGTACCGGGGGGTTACCGGAACCCCCCCGGGGGTTATTGGGCCTACATGGGCCATAAGGGAGAAGAGGAGGGCCGGCCAGGGCAGGCCGCGTGCCCCCTCCCCCCCAAGTCCGAATAGGACAAGGAAGGGGGGCGGCGCCCCCCTTTCCTCTTTCTCCCTTCCTCCTTCCTTTTCCAACAAGGCGAGAGGGGGAGTCCTACTCCCGGTGGGAGTAGGACTCCTCCAGGCGCACCCCTAGGGCCGGCCGCACCTCCCCCTCTCCCTCCTTTATATACGGGGGCAAGGGGGCACCCCGTGACACACAAGTTGATCAGTTGATCTCTCCCAGCCGTGTGCGGTGCCCCCCTCCACCATATTCCACCTCGGTCATATCGTAGTGGTGCTTAGGCGAAGCCCTGCGTCGGTAGCAACATCATCACCGTCACCACGCCATCGTGCTGACGGAACTCTCCCGTGAAGCTCTGCTGGATCGGAGTTCGCGGGACGTCATCGAGCTGAACGTGTGCTGAACTCGGAGGTGCCGTGCGTTCGGTACTTGGATCGGTCGGATCATGAAGACGTTCGACTACATTAACCGCGTTGTGCTAACGCTTCCGCTTTTGGTCTACGAGGGTACGTGGACAACACTCTCCCCTCTCGTTGCTATGCATCATCATGATCTTGCGTGTGCGTAGGAATTTTTTTGAAATTACTACGTTCCCCAACAACCTCCACGTTGTTTCCCAGGGTTCTCTCAATACCCTGGTTGCTAAACCTGATCTCGTGGACATCATCAAAAACTTACAGAATTATGACTCTCAAGTCCACAAGATTAAGAGCTACCTCGCTGAAGGAAGGCCCTCGTTCTTCACTGTTGTTGATGATGGCATCTTGTACTTCAAGGGCCGCCTAGTGGTGCCATGTGTCAGAGGAAAACCATGATATGACACAGGAGGTTATGAAAGAAGCTCATGATACGCCTCTGTCTATCCATCCTGGTAGTACAAAGATGTACCAAGACATCCGTCAGAGATTCTGGTGGTCTAATATGAAGCAAGACATTGCTCGATATGTTGCTGAGTGTGACGTTTGCCGTCGTATCAAAGCAGAACATCAAAGGCCTGCTGGAACTCTGCACACATATCCTGTATTCCTGAATGGAAATGGGACCTTGAAATGGACTCTCACTGGAGATCGGAAAGAATGGTAACATGGATTACCGGGGAGAGAGCAGGAGTGCGTCTTGCGCTTGCCAACTGGACAAGGAAAAAGCTCAGACAGTCTATTGTACAGCACGTGGTTACACGACCTACATACCTGCTTTTAGCGCGGTCTGAGAGAAGACAGCTGGCTTGCTCGTAGCAACAATATGACCAAGAACCCTGGTAATTCGGATACCAGGGACAGTAGTGGCAGGTCGCGTCACAACAAGCAGAAGCGCTGCATTAACGGTGACAATATTGAGGATACGGCAGTTAATGCCGGATTCACAGGCTCTAAATCCGGTCAGCGGAAAAAGCCATTCAAAAGGAATCCTAGGGGCCCATCCAGTTTGGACCGAATACTTGACCGCTTATGCCAGATACATGGCACCCCCGAAAAGCCGGCCAATCACACCAACAGGGATTGTTGGGTGTTCAAGCAGGCAGGCAAGTTAAATGCCGAAAATGAAGACAAGGGGCTGCATAGCGATGACGACGAGGAGCCCCGGCCGCCGAACAACAGTGGACAAAAGGGTTTTCCCCCCACAAGTGCGGACGGTGAACATGATATACGCAACCCACGTCCCCAAAAGGGAGCGGAAGCGCGCGTTAAGGGACGTATACGCGGTAGAGCCAGTCACCCCAAAGTTCAGCCCATGGTCCTCCTGCCCGATCACCTTTGATCGAAGGGACCATCCCACTAGCATCCATCATGGCGGATTCGCCACATTGGTTCTAGACCCAATTATTGACGGATTTCATCTCACTAGAGTCCTTATGGACGGCGGCAGCAGCCTGAACTTGCTTTACCAGGATACAGTGCGGAAAATGGGCATAGATCCCTCGAGGATTAAGCCCACCAAAACGACCTTTAAAGGCGTAATACCAGGTGTAGAGGCCAACTGTACAGGCTTAGTCACACTTGAAGTGGTCTTCGGATCTCCAGATAATTTCCGACGCGAGGAGTTAATCTTCGACATAGTCCCATTCCGCAGTGGCTATCACGCACTGCTCGGGCGAACCGCATTCGCCAAGTTCAATGCGGTACCGCACTATGCATACCTTAAGCTCAAAATGCCAGGCCCTCGAGGAGTAATTACGGTCAATGAAAACACCGAACACTCCCTTCGAACGGAGGAGCACATGATGGCCCTTGCAGCAGAAGTACAAAGCAGCCTCTCCAGGCAGTTCTCCAGTCCGGCCATTAAACGACCGGACACCGTCGAGCGCGCCCGGAGTAACCTACAACAAGACCGCTGGCACGACCCGAGCAGGCGTAAGAATGCGGGCCCAACCCCAGCCCTCGCAAAAATGCGATACCAGTACTTCGCGTACATAACTACGCTCTAGAAATACCATGGGTACAGGGGGGGGGGCACCATGACGGCACGCCTGAAACATGGCTTAAACCGCACCAGTGGCTGCCGATTTTTTAATTTTCTCTTACTTTCAGGACTCCACTCTTCGGAAGGCCTGTTCGGCAGTTCAATTGCCGCACAAACGATGCAAGAACCAGGGAAGCAGACAAGCCATGCCGCATTACGGAACTCCCAGGTGGTCTCTATCACGAGCAGTATACCTGTTTCGCATACTATTCCGCAGCTTGCCCCTGGAACGGACATGTTACATAGTCCAACCTTTTGCTTATCGCATTATTTGTATCGTTCTGCTTTGATCGCAGCCCTCTTTAATAAACAATGCATAGCTTTTGTCTATTTTTGCATTACTCTTTTTTAATATATGTTCCTTAACGACATGTTGCATCCGTACACTTTGGTACGACCAAAATACGCCAGGGGCTTTAGTACCCCTCAATATGGTGTGAGAAGTCCGAACACTTTAACAAGTGCGGCACCCCGAACTTATAGCATTATATGCATCGGCTCCGAATCATGTCTTGGGTGAATAGTTGGGTTTGCCCGGCTCCTATGTTTTGGTGCCTTACGTTCCGCTATATCGGCTAAGGTAGCACTAGGAGAACCACTGCGATTGTGCCCCAGTTGAGCTGGGTCGAGCACCTTAGTGGAGAAAGCTAAAACTGACTGTCATGATGAAGCGAGAGCTGGTCGCTGTTCGAGAGGTTTTTCGAGTCCCTAAAGACTTATGCCGCTTAGAGCGAGGAGCCGGCTCTGTCCGGCCAAGGCGTGGATAGCGCCCCGAACTCGGTCTTCCGAATACCAGGGGCTTCGCCGAAATTTAAAATTATAGAATTCTATGGCTAAGTGAGAGTGTTCAGCATTATAGTCGATTGCCTTGTTCGTTTGGCTGAGCGCCTCCCTCGAAGGACCCAAACATGGGAAAAAGAGCGCTCAGGTTTATCCCGAACACCCCAGCACTAGCGGCACGGGGGCAGAAGCCGACGACTTGCCATCTCTCAGAATTGATAAACAGCCGCACAGAAGGTAATATTTTAAATTCCAACAGCATTGCTTAGCGCATATGAACAAGTTTTCAGCGCACAGGACAAAACGAGCAAGTTTCACTCAAAAATTACATCCCTAGAACATTCATCCGCCACAAGGCAGGCACCCTTCAGAACATCCTTATAATAATTCTCGGGCTTGCGATGCTCTTTCCCCGGCGGTGGCCCGTCCTTCACAAGCTTCTCAGCATCCAGCTTGCCCCAGTGCACCTTAGCACGGGCAAGGGCCCTACGGGCACCTTCAATGCAGACGGAGCGCTTGATGACTTCGAGCCTTGGACAGGCCTCCACCAGCCGCCGCACCAGCCCGAAATAGCTCCCAGGCAGAGCCTCTCCAGGCCACAGCCGAACTATGAGGCCCTTCATGGCCTGTTCGGCCGCCTTGTGGAGCTCGACCAGTTGCTTCAGCTGGTCGCTCAGGGGCACGGGGTGTCCGGCCTCAGCATACTGAGACCAGAACACCTTCTCTGTCGAGCTGCCCTCCTCGGCTCGATAGAATGCGGCGGCATCGGACACACTCCGGGGAAGATCTGCGAACGCTCCTGGAGAGCTCCGGATTCGGGTAAGTAACAAGTAACTCACGTTTATGTGTTTGCTTTGCATAAAGAATGCCTTACCCGCCGCTATCTTCTTCACCTCATCCAACTCCTGGAGGGTCTTCTGGGATTCGGCCTTGGCAGACTTGGCATTTTCAATAGCCACCGCGAGCTCGGACGCTCGCGTCTTTGAGTCAAGCTCCAAACTCTCATGTTTTTCCATGAGAGCCTGGAGCTCTTGCCGTACCTTGCCAACCTCGGCCTCATACTTCTCCCGCTCGGTGCGCTCCGTGGCCGCCCTCTTCTCGGCCTCGACCAGCGCTTGCTTAAGGGTCGCCACCTCAGACGTGGCCCCTACAATAGCCACGATAATCCTGTCATTTTTTGCAATTGCACCTTTTTATATATATTTAAACAAGGTATTTCTTACCTTCATTGTCCTCGAGCTGCTTCTTGGCACGCCCGAGCTCTTGCTCGGACCGCTCGAGGTTCTGCTTTAGCGTGTCCACTTCCTGCAGTCAGTGCGGCGGACGCAAGCAGAGAAGCCTGCATACGCATATTGACTCCTTTTTGTTAGACTCCTGCGAATTTTATTTGATCCTCTATTCGGGCTTTTCTTCCCGAACGCCAAACAGAGCATCAGGGGCTACTGTCTATGCAGTAATATTATTTACACATTCTTTACTTACCTCAAAGCCCGTTAAAAGGCTAGTACAAGCTTCAGTCAGTCCGCTCTTGGCGGACTGAACCTTCTGGACCACCGCACTCATAATGGTGCGGTGCTCCTCGTCGATGGAGGCGCCCTGGAGCGCCTCCAACAGATTGTCCGACGCCTCCGGTTGGACGGGGGTCACCGGCACGGTGGGCTTGCTCCTCTTGGAAGGAGGTCCCCCGCCGGACTCTGGAACCTTTGAAGGTTCCGGAGCGGTGTCCGGCCCAGAGCCGGACTTGGAGCCCTGGGGGGTTTCATCCCCTTTACTCCTGGAGTCCGGGAGGTCGCCTTGCGGCGCCTCCAGGACCACCTCCCCCCGGCTTGGAACCTGTTGGGACAACACTTCGGTGTCGTCCGTAGGGCGGGGGGAGGAAGCCGTCGGAAGCGAGTTCACATCCGACGAGTCCAGTGAGCCGCTCGACGACGCGTCGAGCCGGTCTTTGGGTGGGCTGCATAAACATATTCGACATAAGGGAAAGCTGTGCAATAAATGAATACTATGAATTACTCTGGTATCCGGATACTTACGATTTTGCCAGGGGCTTGGCCTTGGGCGGCCACTCCTCTCCGCCGTCGTCGGCGTTGGTGGAATAGTCCGGAGGAAGGGTTTTCCCCTTCTTGGACCCTCCGGCCTCCCCAGAGAGTGCGTCCTTCCTTTTCTTCTCTCCTCCCGCTGGAGGGGGAGAGGTCTCTTCTTCTTCCTCCTCGTCTTCACGGGAGGAATGCGCCTCGGAACCGTCGGATGATGGGTCCGACACCTCCTGGCGCCGGGCACTCTTTCGAGTCCCCGTGGCCTTTTTCGCGGCCTTCTTCTCCGGCACCACATAGGGTGCCGAAACCAGCAGCTTCGCCAAGCGGGCATCAGCTGGGTCTTCGGGCAAGGGAGCCGGACAGTTGATCTGTCCGGACTTCGCCTTCCAACTCTGTCAAAGGGAAGGGAGCTTAGATCCCACATTGAGTTAAACTATGGAAAACCAATACCCTGTAAAAAGGTACAAACAACTTACCGCGCTAGCGTGACGCTGCGCGCTGAATCCGCGATCCTCGGTGGCGGATGCGGGAGCCTCGGCGCCCTTGAAAAGCACCTTCCAGGCATCTTCGTACGTAGTGTCGAAGAGCCTGCTCAGAGTTCGGTGCTGCGCCGAGTTGAACTCCCACAGATTGAAGGCCCGTTGTTGACACGGGAGGATCAGGCGGATGAGCATAACCTGGACTACGTTGACGAGCTTGAGCTGCTTGTCCACCAGGGTTTGGATGCATGTTTGCAGTCCAATTACCTCTCCTTTGTTGCCCCATGACAGGCCCGTCTCTTTCCAGGACGTGAGCCGCGTTGGGGGTCCGGACCGGAACTCGGGGGCTGCGACCCACTCAGGGTCGCACGGCTCGATGATGTAAAACCACCCCGATTGCCACCCCTTCAGGGTCTCCACAAAGGAGCCCTTGAGCCATAAGACATTGGGCATCTTGCCCACCATGGCGCCTCCGCACTCCGCCTGGTTGCTGCGCACCACCTTCGGCTTGACATTGAAAGTCTTGAGCCATAGGCTGAAATGGGGACGGATGCAGAGGAAAGCCTCGCACACGACGATAAACGCCGAGATGTTGAGGATGAAGTTCGGGGCCAGATCATGGAAATCCAGGCCGTAGTAGAACATGAGTCCCCGGACAAATGGGTGGATCGGAAGGCCCAGTCCGCGGAGGAAGT
Source organism: Triticum urartu (assembly GCF_003073215.2). Taxonomy (NCBI): domain Eukaryota; kingdom Viridiplantae; phylum Streptophyta; class Magnoliopsida; order Poales; family Poaceae; genus Triticum; species Triticum urartu. Next base: position 464,561,572 of record NC_053026.1, on the reverse strand, counting down.
GGGGAAGGAACACTACCCTCTCATGGGGCCTTGGGGTGGGGAGGAGCTGCCCTTTTTCGGGAAGCCGGTACGCGATGTCGTTAGACAAGTATCCGACCTTCCTTAATTTTTTGATGTGTCCCTCCGTGACAGAAGAGAGGTTGAGGTAGGGAGTGCGGACTTGGGAGCTGGAGCTCGAGTGCGCGAGAATGGATGAGCAAGGGAGGAAGAAGGCGTAGGTGAAAAGGTGGATCCTTATCCCCTTATATGGGTGGACGCGACTATGCACCCCCACCAGCCTGGTAAAACTCGCTTATCTCCCAAGTGCCGTAATCAATGGCACGGTTGGGTTACCCATGCCCGTATTGATGAGAATCCCGGAATAAGGGGACGCGATCTCTGCTTTAACAAGACGTGCCAAGGAAACCGCCTCGCATAACACGCTGAGAAGGGACAGTAAAACGGTTCGAATAAAAGCTTGGCCGTGGTGTGATGTCACACTACGGAATACGTCAGCAGATTAGATTTGTGTAAATATTATTCTCTCTATGGAAATATGTGGAAACTTATTTTGCAGAGCCGGACACTATCTTTGTGTTCAAAATCTTCTATGAAGTACTTGGAGGAGGAACCCGCCTTGCAATGCCGAAGACAATATGCGCGCCGGACTCATCGTCATTGAAGCCTGGTTCAGGGGCTACTGAGGGAATCCTGGATTAGGGGGTGTCCAGATGGCCGGACTATACGTTCAGCCGGACTCCTGGACTATGAAGATACAAGATTGAAGACTTCGTCCCGTGTCCGGAAGGGACTTTCCTTGGCGTGGAAGGCAAGCTTGGCGATACGGATATGTAGATCTCCTACCATTGTAACCGACTCTATGTAACCCTAACCCTATCCGGTGTCTATATAAACCGGAGGGTTTTAGTCCATAGGACAACACAATGATACCATAGGCTAGCTTCTAGGGTTTAGCCTCTCTGATCTCATGGTGATCTACTCTTGTACTACCCATATCATCAATATTAATCAAGCAGGACGTAGTGTTTTACCTCCATCGAGAGGGCCCGAACCTGGGTAAAACTTCGTGTCCCTTGCCTCCTGTTACCATCCGGCCTAGACGCACAGTTTGGGACCCCCTACCCGAGGTCCGCCGGTTTTGACACCGACATCAAGCATTACAGCGCAATTGCATTGCATACAATAAAGCGACAACCATATGGCTCCTGCCAGTTGCCGATAACTCGGTTACAAAACATGATCATCTTGTACAATAAAATTTAGTATCATGTCTTGACCATATCACATCACAACATGCCCTGCAAAAACAAGTTAGACGTCCTCTACTTTGTTGTTGCAAGTTTTACGTGGCTGCTACGGGCTTAGCAAGAACCGTTCTTACCTACGCATCAAAACCACAACGATAGTTTGTCAAGTTGGTGCTGTTTTAACCTTCGCAAGGACCGGGCGTAGCCACACTTGGTTCAACTAAAGTTGGAGAAACTGACACCCGCCAGCCACCTGTGTGCAAAGCACGTCGGTAGAACCAGTCTCGCGTAAGCATACGTGTAATGTCGGTCCGGGCTGCTTCATCCAACAATACCGCCGAACCAAAGTATGACATACTGGTAAGCAGTATGACTTATATCGCCCACAACTCACTTGTGTTCTACTCGTGCACAACATCAACGCATAAAACCTAGGCCCCGACACCGCACATCACCCCCTAGTTGTATGACTCTGCAGAGTTACCATCGAGTGCCGAGGGTGGAACCTCTTACATCACTCCTGATGAGATCTCCGTAGTGTAGCTATATGGTCGAGGTCATCGAGGGTGATTTCCCCTTAACCACTTCCGTTACGGCTCTGTCGTGCAACCCATCAAACGTGAACCTCGAGGGTGGATCCTCTTACGTTCACCTTGATGACAACATCGAGTGGAATTCACCGGGGGTGATTCCTCGGGTTTTCCCTTTGGTGTTATACACACAGTTACTATGGTTACTATGACTTTACACTGAACCATGTTACTAAAGACGGGTCGACCCTGAGGGGTACCCGCGCGAGCTTAATAGCGAGTGATGTGGAGTCGGGTTCACCTGGAAGGTGCCCGCGAGATACTTACGAGGCGTGGCCGAGCATTCTTAGCCCTTGCCGCAAGTACTCGAGATGGGGCGATGGGGTCACATTGATCGTGAGTCTCTGCTCGTTACCGCGCGTTCCTAATCCACTACGATTTGGATATTTGTTCCGAGGGGACTTTGGCCTGATAGCACTAACCATCATGTGGGCATAGTATGGGCGTTCTGCGTCATATGCATCGGCCGAAGTTTAATAGACGTCAGCGACTGAGCGGCGCGCGGGGGGTTGGACTGCGTTGTTGGGGAACGTAGTAATTTCAAAAACATTCCTACGCACACACAAGATCATGATGATGCATAGCAACGAGAGGGGAGAGTGTTGTCCATGTACCCTCGTAGACCGAAAGCGGAAGCGTTAGCACAACGCGGTTCATGTAGTCGAACGTCTTCACGATATGACCGATCCAAGTACCGAATGCACGGCACCTCCGAGTTCAGCACACGTTCAGCTCGATGACGTCCCGCGAACTCCGATCTAGCAGAGCTTCACGGGACAGTTCCGTCAGAACGACAGCGTGGTGATGGTGATGATGTTGCTCCCGACGCAGGGCTTCGCCTAAGCACCGCTACAATATGACCGAGGTGGAATATGGTGGAGGGGGGCACCACACACGGCTGGGAGAGATCAACTGATCAACTTGTGTGTCATGGGGTGCCCCCTTGCCCCCGTATATAAAGGAGGGAGAGGGGGAGGTGCGGCCGGCCCTAGGGGTGCGCCTGGAGGAGTCCTACTCCCACCGGGAGTAGGACTCCCCCCTCTTGCCTTGCTGGAAAAGGAAGGGGGAAGGGAGAAAGAGGAAAGGGGGGCGCCGCCCCCCTTCCTTGTCCTATTCGGACTAGGGGGGAGGGGGCGCGCGGCCTGCCCTGGCCGGCCCTCCTCTTCTCCCTTATGGCCCATTTAGGCCCAATAACCCCCGGGGGGTTCCGGTAACCCCTCGGTACTCTGATAAAATCCCGATTTCACCCGGAACGTTTCCGATATCCAAATATAGGCTTCCAATATATCAATCTTTATGTCTCGACCATTTCGAGACTCCTCATCATGTCCCTGATCACATCCGAGGCTCTGAACAATCTTCGTTACATCAAAACACAAAAACCCTAATTACGATCGTCACCGAACTTTAAGCGTGCGGACCCTACGGGTTCGAGAACTATGTAGACATGACCGAGACACGTCTCCGGTCAATAACCAATAGCGGAACCTGGATGCTCATATTGGCTCCTACATATTCTACGAAGATCTTTATCGGTCAGACCGCAAAACAACATACGTTGTTCCCTTTGTCGTCGGTATGTTACTTGCCCGAGATTCGATCGTCGGTATCTTAATACCTAGTTCAATCTCGTTACCGGCAAGTCTCTTTACTCATTCCATAATACATCATCCCGCAACTAACTTATTAGTTGCAATTCTTGCAAGGCTTGAGTGATGTGCATTACCGAGAGGGCCCAGAGATACCTCTCCGACAATCGGAGTGACAAATCCTAATCTCGAAATACGCCAACCCAACAAGTACCTTCGGAGACACCTGTAGAGCACCTTTATAATCACCCAGTTACGTTGTGACGTTTGGTAGCACACAAAGTGTTCCTCCGGTACACGGGAGTTGCATAATCTCATAGTCATAGGAACATGTATAAGTTATGAAGAAAGCAATAGCAACAAACTAAATGATCAAGTGCTAAGCTAACGGAATGGGTTAAGTCAATCACATCATTCTCCTAATGATGTGATCCCATTAATCAAATGACAACTCATGTCTATGGTTAGGAAACATAACTATCTTCGATCAACGAGCTAGTCAAGTAGAGGCATACTAGTGACACTCTGTTTGTCTATGTATTCACACATGTATTATGTTTCCGGTTAATACAATTCTAGCATGAATAATAAACATTTATCATGATATAAGGAAATAAACAATAACTTTATTATTGCCTCTAGGGCATATTTCCTTCATGCGTAAGCTCCTGCCTTGTTGAAGGAGGTAGCTAGGTCTGCTCACCGGCCGCGTACGCAACGTGCAGGAGTTCCCGGGGAGATGGCCCGTGATCCCTGGGGGCATAGGTTTAGTCCGGCGTGCTAGCCTCTCTATTAAGCCTAGGTCGGGTTGTGGCATATTGTTTGGCCGAGGCCGGGCATGACCCAGGAAAGTGTGTCCGACCGGAGTTAATCGAGCATGGTGGGTAAGTTGGTGCACCCCTATAGGGAAGAAAACATCTATCGATAGCCTGTCCTACGGTAACGGACACTTGGAGTTGTATCCCGATCGATACAACTAGAACTGGATACTTGAGATGAGACATGGAGATGAGACTTGGATATGAGATGATAACTGGATAGTATGGCTCTGGGATTGCTTTCTCGTAGGGAGTCGAGAAAGGATCTCTGGCCGAGGTTGATAACACTACTACTTACATTATGTTGATCTGTACTCTTCTATATGCTTGAAGATGCTAGTCTTCGAGAGGCTAGGCTTTCCCCTTCCCTTCTGGCATTCTGCAGTTTAGCCCACAGATACAACCCATTTCCTTTGATACATATGCATACTTGATTTAGATCTGATGTAAGACTTGCGAGTACTTTGGATGAGTACTCACGGTTGCTTTGCTACCTCTTTTTCCCCTATACCGGTTGTTGCGACCAGATGACGGATCCCAGGAGCCAGACGACGCCACTGATGACCACTACTACCTGGAGGATGCCTACTACTACGTGAAGACCGCAGACGACTAGGAGTAGTTAGGAGGCTCCCAGGCAGGAGGCCTTGCCTTTTCAATGGTTGTTGCTTTTGTGCTAGCCTTCTTAAGGCACACTTGTCTAACTTATGTCTGTACTCAGATATTGTTGCTTTCACTGACTTTTGTGTATTCGAGCTTATGTATTCGAGCCCTCGAGGCCCCTGGCTTATAATATAAAGCTTGTATTATTTTCATTTGTGTCTAGAGTTGTGTTGTGATAACTTCCCGTGAGTCCTTGATCTTGATTGTACACATTTGCGTGTATGATTAGTGTATGGTCAAATCGGGGGCGTCACAAGTTGGTATCAGAGCCGACTGCCTGTAAGTAGCCCCCTTTCCAACTCCTTGGCCGAAGTTGAGTCTAGTCACTGAAAAACTTTTACTAACATTGGCTGTGTGTCTTACGGGCCCACGTCGCCATATGGGTGGTATTAGGATCTTTTATTCCTCGTCTATACTCTGGGACTCTGATATCTCTTCTATTCGGGTTAAATGGTTTTACTAACTCAAACATTAGGATCTCGTGATCACATCTGCTCGGAGAGCCCCTTATTTCAGATGTTCGCCTGCTGCATCAGAAGATTCCAAAGATACTCTACGATATTCTCTCGAGACTTTGTGCCTGTTGCCTTTGCAATTCACTACCACCGAAATATCCTTATGGATAACTACACACAGTTGCCAATCTTATATTCTATCCCATTGATCTTGTTATTACAAGATGCCCTGAACTGCTCTCCTTTTTCTGAGAATCCTTTGAGCTTACTGCTTTGCAGTTCCTTGTCATCTGAATACCCCTGTGGATAACTTTGTGCACCTATCGAGTATCCACGCATCCTCAGTTGATTCTTGTACTTCACAAAAGTCTTCGTAATACCATTCGTTCTTGTGAAAATTCTCAACAGCCTATTTTTCTTGAGTTTCTTGCTTGCTTGCATTATGGTTAATACCATAAGTCTAGTAATCTTATTGTCAGCCTTTGTCATTATCATCTTGAGTCCGTTGATACAATATGTTGCGAATGCTCGCAATCCTCAATTAGATCCTAGAATTCATCCTTCCAACTCAGACGTCATTTTAACCTGTGCTGAATCTCTATCAATTAAATCGCCATCGATTGTACCCCTAAGGCTATTCTACCTATCCATCCCTAATCAGAGCATTGCTTCTGATCCCTTGTCTTGGAATTCATAATTTCTTTGCAATTGATCTTTGAGTTAGTTAGTTGTTTCTATAATCTGATCTCCTTGCATTCTTTCTTCCTCTGGTTGAATATTGATGCTCACATTAGATCCCTTGTGGACCACCAGACCCCCTTTTTGGATTTTATCCAACAACGTTCTTCATATTCAATAAGCTTGTGAGCCTTTTCTCGGATACATAATGCTTTTGGTAAATTGTATCCTCCGCTTTCTCAAGCATGCTCTACTACCGAGTTTGTGTTATTTATTCTTGAAATTTATGACATATGTTCCTAAGATGCCCCGATGGGTTGGAATTATGCCTTCCCTAATCTGTATGAACTCGAAAGTTATGCGGGTTATACTCTACTGGATCTTCGTCAGATAAAATTTCAATACTACAGCTTCATCAAGAGCGATAAGTAAAATGAAAGGTTATGCATTGTAGAAGTGGGAGTCGACCCTGAACCTTGTGTTCATGCCCACGGACACGGTGTGGGACTTATCATGAAAGCTTCTTGCAAGGATATTTAATCATTTGAATATTCTTCCAGTATCGTAAATTGGATCCCTTGCGGTTATGGTCCCGACCATATTTCCCCCTCGATCCCATTTACTGGGTAAGTTACAATTACTTATCCTCTGCAAATCATTCCCCGTCCAACCTCTACTCCGATTTACCTTCTGGCCTTACACCTAGTACTTGATACTGGGAAGCTTTATACCCCATGACATCATTCCTAGCCTGATCGGCTATATTTTTATCTTGTCAACTTTTAACTGTGCTACCTGGTCCTTATGCCCGGAGCAACTTCCGACGATGAGCTAAGCTTACGTCGATCTTCCTCATCTTATCATTTCACCTCGAACAACAAGCTCGACTTTGAGCTTGTGTCGAATCCGTGGTTCTCATGGCCTTTCACTTCATCCTCCCTTTTCTGCTCGAGGGCATCTTCATAGAGTCTCTCGACAAACCTTGTCTTGATCACCGTCATACTTTGGCTTCTTCAGAGATGTCAATTGAATTCATGGCTAGAAATATCATCTTTGCCTCTCGATGATATGTGTCAGCATCAAAAAAACATTCTTGCCTTTCCCAACACAAACTTGTTCATATAATTTTGTAAATACATCCTATTTGGCATATCAATGGATTGTGGCTGAGCCCATCGGCCACACCCTCATCTTTTCCTTCCTGAAATTGTATGCCTTATTTTCTAAGTTGTTTCCGATGGATCCTTTGTGTGTCCAAAGTCTGACCTTTGCTTGAAACCATGTCAATGCTATCTCGAAGCATGTCTGTGGTAATCCGATCTCCAATAAGAACATTTGAAGCACGATACTAAAATTTTCTTTATCAATTATCCAAACATCGTTGTATGGGTAATGTCATGAAATTTCTTTCCCCTTACCTAAATGGTTTTATACTTCTATCCTGTCATGGATATCATGGTCTGCTTATCCTTGGGGAGGATATACCCCTGAAATATGTGTTCAAATACATTTTGCTTTCCATTGTTCTGTTTAATCTGACAATTACATTTTCCTTTCCATTGGTTTGTTTAAACCTTATTATGATCTATATTATATAAGCAGTAATATTTCCCTGCTTATGTAAACACCTCATTGTATCACTCTGTCAGTAAGACCCTGTTACTATTGTTGATGACATTCCGGTAGCCACCGATGGATGAGAACTTTGCCTAATGGCCCGCCTCATTCAACGAGCAGGAAAATGGTTCTCTTCATCCCTCGCCCTTGGTACCGACGTTGTTGACCGACATAACTGACAGGATACCTATTGACATGCCTTGCTATCATGACCATGCAAGATGTCATCGCTCCTTCTATTTTAACCCACATGGTGGGCCCATAACCCACAGGTCCACATGATCGAAACCTGACTCTCCTGTATATCTTTGATTCCGAAATATTCTTGCATTTGGCTTCGTATCTTGTCACGAGCCACCTTTCAAGAGACGATATGTTCCCGATGCTCTGAACCCCTTCCTCACCCTTTGTTCATGTATCAATCGTTTGTCTATTCGCTTGAAACTTCCTATGGTACCTTCATACTTGCTCTCGATGTTAATTAAGTTTCAACTCGAGAGATACTTCTGCCTCATTCTCTGAATTGTTCACCAGACAAGTAACCCTATATGGGTCAGTTCTCCTGAAGTTACTCTTTACTTCCTCACTTAAATCTCGGGACGAGATTTCTTGTAGTGGAGGAGATTTGTAACACACCCAGTGTCATGCTACAGTAATCCCCTGTTAATGGTGCCATGTCATCATGTTACTATTGCTAACTGTCGGTGTCAAAACCAGAGGATCTCGGGTAGGGGGTCCCGAACTGTGCGTCTAGGCCAGATGGTAACAGGAGGCAAGGGACACGAAGTTTTACCCAGGTTCGGGCCCTCTTGATGGAGGTAAAACCCTACGTCCTGCTTGATTAATATTGATGATATGGGTAGTACAAGACTAGATCTACCACGAGATCGGAGAGGCTAAACCCTAGAAGCTAGCCTATGGTCTGATTGTTGTGTCCTACGGACTAAAACCCTCCGGTTTATATAGACACCGGAGAGGGTTAGGGTTACATAGAGTCGGTTACAATGGTAGGAGATCTACATATCCGTATCGCCAAGCTTGCCTTTCACGCCAAGGAAAGTCTCTTCTGGACACGGGACGAAGTCTTCAATCTTGTATCTTCATAGTCCAGGAGTCCGGCTGAAGGTATAGTCCGGCCATCCGGACACCCCCTAATCCAGGACTCCCTCAGTAGCCCCCGAACCAGGCTTCAATGATGATGAGTCCGACACGCAGATTGTCTTCGGCATTGCAAGGCGGGTTCTCCTCCAAATTCCGTGTACCTGTTGAATAAAGTCCGGTTTCTTGTAAATGTTGCGCTCCTTGGCTTCTACGCCCAATAATGGCCATTTCCCACGTGTCAAACGAATATGAAAAGTCTGAGTGTTTTTACATCCAGGCCCCTAGCCGCGTAAATGAGCCGCCCATTTAAGGGGACGAGGATTTAGATCCAAACCACACCTTCTCCCCTTCGCGAGTGTTCATCAGAGCGCATCCGACAAAGGTCCATTCCACCATGGCCAGCCGTCGCAACTCCTCCTTTCACCCTTCCAGCCCTCAGCCTGGATATTGGGAGAGATGCTCCATCCCGCATAGCGAGCTAGTGATGCTCCAGACCAAGGGATTTCTCCCCCCGACCTATATGGTCCCGGTTTGAGCCGGTCTTGCCATCTATAATGGCGGAGAGCAAGCGGAGAGTGCCCCTAATCCCTCCAAAGGAGAGTGGGTATGCCTTGTCCCTTATTTAATAAGAGGGCTCGGATTTCCAATCCATCCATTTCTCTGGGGGCTCCTGGAGTTCTATGGCCTCCAGCTACACAATCTGACGCCTGCCTCCGTATTGCATATCGCGGGCTTTGTAGCCCTCTGCGAGCTGTTTTTGGGTGTTGAGGCTCATTTCGGGCTGTGGAAAGAGCTATTCTGCCTTGTGCCCCGTTCTCAGAAGGGGTCCATATATCAAGTGGGCAGAGCCGAAGTGTGGTGCATCGCCGGGATCGGATATCTATCCGGAACCCCAAAGAAGGCGTCCGAGGACTGGCCTTCGGAATGGTTTTACATAGAGGACGTCCCGCTGCCGGATCCTGTCCGGATCGGCCTCCCTGAGTTCGACAGTGCTCCACTAAAGAAGCACCTAAGATGGCGTCCACAGAGCCCTCAGAGGGAAAGTGACAAGGACGTTCTTTACCTGATGGGCCGGATAAGATTGTTAGCTCATTCCGGACTGACCATGATCGGGGTCATGGCCGCATGCATCATGCGAGGGGTGCAGCCGCTACAGTATAGAGGCCATCCCATGTGGCATTTCAACGGGGAGGACGACGCCACCCGCTACGGCCGTAAGGGGCCGGATTCGGCTGCGGCTCTAACAAAGACCTTGTCCGCTTTGTACAAGGGAGAAGAGGAGGAATTTCTCCGCGTCGACCCACAGGGTGGATTTTCTATGTACAATCCCCCAAGCTGGGTAAGTGGTCACATTTACTTGCCCATCCGTTTTATATTCCCATTGTTAAATATTCAGTCTAACGACTTCAACACAGGAATTGCGCCAGGCTGTTAAAGAAATAAACAGCCCTCCTCCACAACCCGAGGACCCAGGACGGTCCCTCGACCCGGCTTCTCAAGAGGATCTGGACTTATCTGTGGAGCTGATTGATGGAGTGTTCCATCAATTGAGCAAGGACAACACCTTGGTGGCCATTACGGCCGATTACCCAGGGCTAATCCCGGCCTCCCAGGTAACTGAGATTGAAGTCCCAGTACCCCGAATAGGGGTCCACCCTCTCGTGTTTTCAGTTTCCTGATTACAACCGAGCTTTGCAGGGGGAGGTTTTTGAGACGGGAGGCCGAACCTGCGGCGACAAGCCAACGAGGGGCCTCAGGGCCCCGTGGGCAGAAAAGAGGTGCAGTCCGGACCGAGGCGTCAGCGCAAAGGTATGGCGCGCCCCCTTATCCCAGGTGCTATACCTTCAAGGCATATTAACACTCGTGCTCTCTTCAGGACAAAGAGACATCGCCGGACTATATCCGGAGAGGCTGCCAATCGCGCCTCCACCAGCCAGGCTCCAAAGCCTAGTCCGGAGGTGGAGGCGAACACAAGGCACGCGCCGGACGCTCCTCCGACGGAGGATGTGGACAGGTTGTCTGCCACCAACTCTGAGATGGAGAGTGCCATGAACCCCAGGTGTCGCCGGACAATTCTTCACGACGCTTGTTTCTCCCAAGAGGCATTAGATGCCTTCAATTCGGGAGATGCGTACCTCCGTGCCGCTCAAAATGGTCTAGCCAGAGCCACGGAGCAATATGTAAAAGACATACGGGTAAGAAAATTTTGGTAATTATATATATGTACCAGTAGCCCCCGAGACTTGAAACAGTTAGGATAACTGATTTAAGGATCATTTGTTATGCATGTTCTTACAGAAAAGAATTCCCTACTGTCCCAGGAGCTGGAAGAGTGCAAAGCCCAACTTGAGGCCGCACTAGCCGCGGCAGGGGAGCCCAAGGAGACCCCCTCTGGTAATACACACTTCGAAAGATAAGTATTTTGCGAAGCACGGCATGGGTGCGAATCTGACAAATGAAATTGCAGATGGCGCCGGATTGAATCCGGAAAGGCAACATCTCCTACGCTAGCTGAAGGCCGGTGAGAAGGTGCTGACAAAGGTGAGGCGGGAGAAGAACGATCTCCAAGATGCCAACACCAAGCTGTGCGTCAAACTAAAAGATGTTCGTGCCCAGCTGTCAGACTCCGTTAAGGAGAATCAGCGGCTTCGGCGCGACATATTTAGTAAGTGCTTGAACGAACCTTTGAAAAAAAGTTCAGCGGGGAAGTCGACTAACAGAGTAATGTCTGTAGGTGTGCTAACAGGTCGTCCTGCAGAGGAGATGCCCGGTTCTACGGGTGACCTTCTTCCCGAGCTCTCGCAACTGCTCGAGCGAGTTCGGCAGGCGATGCAAGGCGTCGCCCAGGCCTTGTGGCCATCCGTCTCCGTGCCCGAAGGTCTTGGAGAGCTTGCAGAGAAGCTAAAGGGTGCACGGCGGCGCTTCCGATTGTGGAAGATATCGGCCTGCCGTCAAGGCGCTAGGGAGGCCTGGGCCATGGTGAAGACGCGGTACACAAAGGCTGACCCCAACCATATGGCTGAGGTCGGTCCTATGGGGCCCGATGGGAAGGAGATCCCTGTAAGCTTAGTATACGGCCAAGTAAAATTGGTCGCAAAGTATTCCCAGTAGGACTGTAAATTAGACAGCCTGTTAGATGGTATTGAAGAGGAATACAATCAGTCAGAATGACTATGTAATTTAATTGACATTTATAATGCCTTCTAGCCGGATTGTAGATCGTTTGTCATGGCCGACCTTTTCGCTTCAGCCTCGGGACCTGACGTTCCGGAGTGTGTCTGAATTCCCATGCGGTTATATAAGAACTGGGGAATGCATGGAGACCAGGCGTAGGGGTCATTAGTGCGTGAACAGACAAGTGCCCGACTAGTTATGTTATATTACATGGTTAGTAAGAAACATCTTCCAGGGAGAATAGTTCCGTTAGGGGTTCCTTTCCCTGGGAGGCATGCCCTAAAGTGCATGCCCATTCTGCGAAAAAGACGCGGGAAAAAGCATCCGGGGGCGCATAAATAAATAAGTGAGAATATCATATTTTAGGTCACCGACCGAATATTCCCTTAAGAACGCTAGCTTTCGGCTTCACATAGTCTGAGGTACACATCTGGCTGATCCGGCAGTAACAATCGCAGAGGTGCTCCCTTTACCGCCTAGCCGAATAATCGGGAACGTAGGGGTAAGCACAGGAGCCAGGCAACCCAGCTTGGCCAAAACTTAAGTCATATCGATGCATATAATGGTGAAATAAAAGGTACATGCGGAAGTGTAACACATGTGTTGGGCATGAAGCCCGTATAAATAAGCTTCTGTTAAAAGAAGCCCCCAGGTTTAATGAGTGCGAATAGCACGTCATTTGATGAGCCTTTAAAGGCTATAAGAGAAAGGAAGGGGAGAAGGAGAGAAATGTAAGACAGACAGTATATAAAAAATGGACAGAGGAAGGAGACGAACACAGGGTCCAGCGCTAGGCATAGAATCGTCGGAGACGGGCTGCGTTCCATGGGTTCGGCTCGAGTCGGTTATCCGATGCATCTCGCAGGCGGTATGCTCCACCAGTCAGGACTTGGTCAATTATGAAGGGACCTTCCCACTTGGGCTTGAGTTTGTCCTTTTTCTTGTCCGGCAGGCATAGAACTAATTCGCCAACGTTGTAATTTTTGGCCCGTACTTCTCTGCTTTCGTATCTTCGAGCCTGCTGTTGATAGAATGCGGAACGGGCTTTTGCCATGTCACGCTCCTCCTCCAATGCGTCCAAACTGTCCTGCCGATCGAGCTCGGCTTCTCTTTCTTCGTACATGCGCACTCGAGGTGAGTGATGAATTATGTCGCAAGGCAAAACTGCCTCTGCGCCGTACACCATAAAGAATGGTGTGTATCCGGTGGTGCGATTCGGCGTGGTCCGCAGCCCCCAGAGTACGGAGTCGAGCTCCTCTACCCAGTGCGTGTTAGATTCCTTGAGGGACTGCACTAATCTGGGTTTGATGCCGCTCATGATAAGACCATTTGCACGTTCGACCTGGCTGTTAGTTTGTGGGTGATAGACGGAAGCATAATCGAGCTTGATGCCCATGTTTTTGCACCAGAGTTTTACCTCGTCGGCCATAAAGTTCGTGCCGTTATCCATGATGATGCTGTGGGGGACGCCATAACGGTGTACAACCCCGGATATAAAGTCTATCACCGGTCCGGATTCGGCCGTCTTAACAGGCTTGGCTTCTATCCATTTGGTGAACTTATCCACCATGACCAGTAAGTATTTTTGCTTGTGGGTTCCGCCTTTAAGGGGTCCAACCATGTTAAGCCCCAGACCGCGAAGGGCCAAGTGATGGGAATAGTTTGGAGGGCGGTGGGTGGCATATGGCTTTGGTTTGCAAAGAGCTGGCAACCGACGCATCGTTGGACTAAGTCCTGGGCGTCTGCCCGAGCCGTCGGCCAATAAAAGCCTGTATGGAAGGCCATGCTTACAAGGGACCGAGCTGCAGCGTGATGACCGCCGAGTCCGGCATGAATTTCAGCCAGGAGGTTCCGCCCTTCCTCTTCGGAGATGCACCTTTGAAGGACTCCGCTAGTGCTTTTCTTATAAAGCTCTCCCTCATGGACTTTGTAGGCTTTGGATCGCCGCTGTCGGTGTCAAAACCGACGGATCTCGGGTAGGGGGTCCCGAACTGTGCATCTAGGCCGGATGGTAACAGGAGGCAAGGAACACGATGTTTTACCCAGGTTCGGGCCCTCTTGATGGAGGTAAAACCCTACGTCCTGCTTGATTAGTATTGATGATATGGGTAGTACAAGAGTAGATCTACCACGAGATCAAGGAGGCTAAACCCTAAAAGCTAGCCTATGGTATGATTGTTGTATGATGAAGTTGTCCTACGGACTAAAACCCTCCGGTTTATATAGACACTGGAGAAGGTTAGGGTTACACAAAGTCGGTTACAATGATAGGAGATCTTGAATATCCGCATCGCCAAGCTTGCCTTCCACGCCAAGGAAAGTCCCATCCGGACACGGGACGAAGTCTTCAATCTTGTATCTTCATAGTCCTGGACTCCGGCTGAAGGTATAGTCCGGCTACCCGGACACCCCCTAATCCAGGACTCCCTTAGTAGCCCCCGAACCAGGCTTCAATGACGACGAGTCCGGTGCACAGATTGTCTTCGGCATTGCAAGGCGGGTTCTTCTCCAAATTCCATGTACCTGCTGAATAATGTTCGATTTTCGTAATGTAGCGCACCTTGGCTTCCACGCCCAATAATGCCTGTCTTCCACGTGTCAAACGAATGCGAAAAGTCGGGGTGTTTTTACATTCACACTCCTAGCCGCATAAACGAGCCGCCTATTTAATGGGATGGGGATTCAGATCCAAAGCACACCTTCTCCTCCCCGCAAGTAATCATCAGAGCGCCTCCAGCAAAGGTCCATTCCAACATGGCCAGCCGTCGCAGCTCCTCCTCTCGCCCTTCCAGTCCTAAACCTGGAGACTGGGAGAGGTGCTCCATCCCGCACAGCGAGCTAGTGTCGCTTCAGGCCAAGGGATTTCTCCCTCAGGCCTATATGGTCCCGGTCCGAGCCGGACTCGCCACCTATAATGGCGGAGAGCAAGCGGAGAGCACCCCCAATCCCTCCAATGGAGAGCGGGTGTGCCTCGTCCCTTATCTAATAAGAGGACTTGGATTTCCAATTCATCCATTTCTCCATGGGCTTCTGGAGTTCTACGGCCTCCAGCTGCACAATCTCACGCCCGGCTCTATATTGCATATCGCGGGCTTCGTCACCCTTTGCGAGCTATTCTTGGGTGTTGAGGCTCATTTCGCGCTATGGAAGAGGTTATTCTGCCTGGTGCCCTGCTCTCAAGAGGGGTCTATATATGAAGTGGGCGGAGCTGAAGTGTGGCGTATCGCCGGGACCGGATATCTATCGGGAACCCCAAAGAAGGCGTCCGAGGACTGGCCTTCGGAATGGTTTTATATAGATGATGTCCCGCTGCCGGATCCTATCCGGGTTGGTCTCCCCGAATTCAACAGTGCTCCCTGAAAGAAACGCCTGAGCTGGCGTCCGCGGAGCTCTCAGAGAGAAGGCGACAGGGACGTCCTTCACCTGATGGGTCGGATAAGACTATTGGCTCATTCCGGACTAACCATGATTGGAGTCATGGCCGCGTGCATTATGCGGGGGGTGCAGCCGCTTCAATATAGAGGCCACCCCATGTGGGATTTTAACGGGGAGGATGACACCACCCGTTACGGTCGTAAGGGGCGAGCCTCAGCTGCCGCTGTAGTAAAGATCTTATCCTCTTTGTACAAGGGAGAAGAGGAGGAATTCCTCCATGTCAACCCGCAGGGCGGATTTACCATGTACAACCCTCCGAGTTGGGTAAGTGGACAATTGTACTTGCCCATCCGTTTTATATTCCCATGATTAAATAAGTAGTCTAATGATTTCAACGCAGGAACTGTGTCAGGAAGTAAAGGATATAAACAGCCGTCCCCCACAGCCCGAGGATCCAGAACGGTCCCTCGATCCGGACTCCGAAGAGGATCCGGAGATATCGGTGGAGCTGATCGACGGGGTGTTTCATTAGCTAAGCAAGGACAATACCTTGGTGGCCATTACAGCTGATTACCCAGGGTTAATCCCGGCCTCCCAGGTAACAGAGAGCGGGGTCTCATCCCCTTGAGAAGGAATCCATTCTCACGCATTTCAGTTTTCCTGACAACGACCATGTTTTGCAGGGGAGGTTTCCGAGGCGGGAGGCCGAACCTGCGGCGGCTAGCAAACGAGGGGCCGCAGGGCCCCGTGGGGTAAAAAGGAATGTAGTCCGGGCTGAGACGCCGGCGCAAAGGTATAGCGCACCCTCTTTTTCCCTGGTGTTATTCCTTCAGGGCATATTAACGTTCGTGTTATCTTCAGGACGAAGAGACCTCGCCAGACTACATCCGGAGAGGTTGCCAATCGCGCCTCCACCAGCCAGGCTCCAACGCCTGGCCCGGAAGCGGAAGCGAACACAAGGCGCGCACCGGACGCTCCTCCGACAGAGGATGCGGAAAGGCTGTCTGCCACCAATTCCGAGTTGGAGAGTGCCATGAACCATAGGCATCGCCGGACAGTTCGTCGCGACGCTTGTTTTTCCCAAGAGGCATTAGATGCCTTCAATTCGGGAGATGCGTACCTCCGTGCCGCTCAAAATGGTCTAGCCAGAGCCACGGAGCAATATGTAAAAGACATACGGGTAAGAAAATTTTGGTATATATATATATATACCAGTAGCCCCCGAGACTTGAAACAGCTAGAGTAACTGATTTAATGATCACTTGTTATGCAGGTTCTTACAGAGACGAATACCGTACTGTCCCAGGAGCTGGAAGAGTGCAAACCCAACTGGAGGCTGCACTAGCCGCGGCAGGGGAGCCCAAAGAGACCCCCTCTGGTAAGATACACTTCGAAAGATTAGTATCTTGCGAAGTGCGGCGTGGGTGTAAATCTGACAAATCATATTGCAGATGGCGCCGGACTCGATCCGGAGAGGCAACAACTCTTACGCCGGCTAAAGGCCGGTGAGAGTATGCTGACAAGGGTGAGGCGGGAGAAGAATGATCTTCAGGATGCCAACACCAAGCTGGACGTTGAACTTAAAGATGTTCGTGGCCAGCTGTCGGACTCCACTAAGGAGAATCAACGGCTTCAATGCGGCATATTTAGTAAGTGCTTAAGCGAATCTTTGAAAGAAAAGAGTTCGGTGAGGAAGTCGACTAACAGAGTAATGTCTGTAGGTATGCTAACGGGTCGTCCTGCAGAGAGATGCCCGGTTCTACGGGTGATCTTCTTCCCGAGCTCTCGCAACTGCACGAGCGAGTTCGGCAGGCGATGCGAGGCGTTGCCCAAGCCTTATGGCCTTCCCACTCTATGCCCGAGGGCCTTGGAGAGCTTTCGGAGAAGCTTAAGGGAGCTCGGCGGCGCTTCCGGTTGTGGAAGATATCGGCCTGCCGACAAGGCGCTAGGGAGGCCTGGGCCATGGTGAAGACGCGGTACACGAAGTCTGACCCAAACCACATGGCCGAGGTCGGACCTATGGGGCCTGACGGGAAGGAGATCCCTGTAAGCTTGGTGTACGGCCAAGTAGAATTGGCCGCAAAGTATTCCCAGCTGGACTGTAAGTTAGACAGCCTATTAGATGGTATTGAAGCACTACTAGGGAAAAGCCTAGCAGCAGCGCGGGTTTTGGGCCTATTAGCAGCGCGGGGGCCGGCGCTACAACTAACGTATAGCAGCAGCGCGGGTGCCACCCGCGCTACTACTACGTCCGTTAGTAGTAGCGTGGGTAAAAACCCGCGCTACTTCTAACCCGTGGATTTTTTTTCGATTTTTTGCGCGAATTTTCAAATTTCTGAATTATTTTAACCTCTAATCTCTAATCACCCTCATTGCTGCTCAATTTAATCTCTAATCACCCCTCATCATTCCAAATCATCTAACTTCCCGGACGGTCACCCATCCTCTCACTACTCCAGCCAGAGCACGCTTAACTTCCGGGTTCTATTCTCCCTCGATTCCAAGTCTGCACTTGTTGTTTTCCTGACAATAGTAAGATGTCAATCCTATTAACCCTCGGGAGTTTAGCTTGAGTATGAAGTCACACATTTCGCTGTTTGAGTTTAAAACTATTGTTCTAAAAAACAATAATTATTTAGTAACACTAATATTTCTTGAATAAGGAGTTTGACCACATTTTGACCAAAGTTTGACCACATTTTGACCAGATTTGACCAAAATTCCAAAAAACTGAAATAATTATTTAGTAACACTAATATTCTTGAATAATTATCTAGTAACACTAATACTTCTTGAATAAGTAGTTTGACCACAGTTTGACCAGATTTGACGAAAATTAAAAAAACTGAAATTTGAGCATAACTTTTTTTCCTTTTAGAATTTGAGGATTCTAAAAATTTGCAAACAGGCCATGAGCAGTCTCCATCATATGCGGATTTTCGTGCTGAACATTTTGATATATTATACGTTTTTTTCTGACATCGTATGCAAAAGTTATAGCCGTTTTACATTTTCCCTACACTTTTTGCAAAACATGTCCAAATTTAAGTTTTTAATTTTTCCTAACTAGTAGATGTAGTAACATAACTACATCTCGAAGGATTTTAATTTTTGAAACATTTTGATATATTATACGTTTTTTTTTCTAACATCGTATGCAAAAGTCATAGCGGTTTTACATTTTCCCTACACTTTTTGCAAAACATGTCCAAATTTAAGTTTTTAAATTTTCCTAACTAGTAGATGTAGTAACATAACTACATCTCGAAGGATTTTAATTTTTGAAGTTTTTATCATTTTCTTTTGCTTTTTACAAAACCGAAAAGGCGATCCACCGGGGGGGGAGGGGGTAGAGTTTCAAAATGGGACCTTTAGTAGTAGCGAGGGATTTTACCCCTCGCTACTACTATGGCATGTCTCGGAGGGGCACGGTTGAGACCTCTTAGTAGTAGCGAGGGGTAAAAACTTAGTAGTAGCGCGGGTTTATAACCCTCGCTACTACTATGGCATGGCCCAGGGGCACGGTAGAGACCGCTTAGTAGTAGCGAGGGGTAAAAACCAGCGCTGCTG
Organism: Triticum urartu; assembly: GCF_003073215.2. Lineage (NCBI taxonomy): Eukaryota > Viridiplantae > Streptophyta > Magnoliopsida > Poales > Poaceae > Triticum > Triticum urartu. The sequence goes on along the minus strand of NC_053026.1, from coordinate 464,542,695 downwards.
CTATCAACTTAGTAGTAGCGAGGGTTAAAAACCCGCGCTACTACTATGGCATGTCCCGGGGGCACGGTAGAGACCGCTTAGTAGTAGCGAGGGTAAAAAACCAGCGCTACTGCTATCAACTTAGTAGTAGCGAGGGTTAAAAACCCGCGCTACTGCTACTTAGCAGCAGCGCCTGATTTTAAAGCGCGCTGCTAGTAAGATTCTGTGTATAGGCTTTCCCCTAGTAGTGAAGAGGAATACAATCAGTCAGAGTGACTATGTAATTTTTAATTGACATGTGTAATGCCTTCTAGCCGGATTGTAGATTGTTTGTCGTTGCCGACCTTTTCGCTTCAACCTCAGGACCTGACGGTCCGGAGCGTGTCCGAATACCCTACCGGTTATGTAAGAACCGGGGTATGCATGGAGACTAGGCGTAGGGGCCATCAGTGCTTTATCAGACAAGTGCCCAACTAGTTGTGTTATATTACATGGTTAGGAAGAAACATCTTCCAGAGAGAATAGTTCCGTTAGGGGTTCCTTTCTCTAGGAGGCATGCCCTAAAGTGCATGTCCGGACTGCAAACGTAGGAAAATCATCTGGGGGCATATATATAAATAAGTAAAAAATGTCATCTTTTAGTTCACCGACCGAATATTCCCTTAAGAACGCTAGCTTTCGGCTTCACCCAGTCTGAGGTACACATCCGGCTGATCCGGCAGTAACAATCGCAGAGGTGCTCCCTTTACCACCTAGCCGAACAATCGGGAACGTAGGGGTAAGCACAGGAGCCAGGCAACCCAGCTTGGCCAAACTTAAGTCATATCGATGCATATAATGGTGAAGAAAAGGTACATGCGGAAGTTTGACACATGTGGTGGGCGTGAAGCCCGTGTAAATAAGCTTCTGTTAAAGAAGCCCCCAGGTTTAATGAGCGCGAGTAGCACATCACTTGAGGAGCTGTTAAGGGCTATAAAAGAAAAGAGGGGAAGGAGAGAAATGTAAGACAGAAAATGTAAAAAATGGGCAGAGGAAGGAGACAAACACAGAGTCCGGCGCTAGGCATAGAATCTTCGGAGACGGGCTGCGTTCCATGGGTTCGGCTCGAGTCGGTTATCCGACGCATCTCGTAGGCGGTATGCTTCACCAGTCAGGACTTGGTCGATTATGAAGGGACCTTCCCACTTGGGCTTCAGCTTGTCCTTTTTCTTGTCCGGCAAGCGTAGAACTAATTCGCCAACGTTGTAGTTTTTGGCCCGCACTTCTCTGCTTTGATATCTTCGAGCCTGCTATTGATAGAATGCGGAATGGGCTTTTGCCACGTCGCGCTCCTCCTCTAAGGCGTCCAAACTGTCCTGCCGATTGAGCTCGGCTTCCCTTTCTTCGTACATGCGCACTCGAGGTGAGTCATGAATTATGTCGCAGGGCAAGACTGCCTCTGCGCCGTACACCATAAAAAATGGTGTGTATCCGGTGGTGCGATTCGGCGTGGTCCGCAGCCCCCAGAGTACGGAGTCGAGCTCCTCTACCCAGTGCGTGTTAGATTCCTTGAGGGACCACACTAATCTGGGCTTGATGCCGCTCATGATGAGACCATTTGCACGTTCGACCTGACCATTAGTTTGTGGGTGATAGACGGAAGCATAATCGAGCTTGATGCCCATGTTTTTGCACCAGAGTTTTACCTCATCGGCCGTAAAGTTCGTGCCGTTATCGGTGATGATGCTATGGGGGACGCCATAACAGTGTACGACCCCGGATATAAAGTCTATCACAGGTCCGGATTCGGCCGTCTTAACAGGCTTGGCTTCTATCCATTTGGTGAACTTATCCACCATGACCAGTAAGTATTTTTTCTAGTGGGTTTCGCCTTTAAGGGGTCCCACCATGTCAAGCCCACAGACCACGAAAGGCCAAGTGATGGGGATAGTTTGGAGGGCGGTGGGTGGCATATGGCTTTGGTTTGCAAAAAGCTGGCAACCGACACATCGTTGGACCAAGTCCTGAGCGTCCGCTCAGGCCGTCGGCCAATAAAAGCCTGTACGGAAAGCCTTGCTTACAAGGGACTGGGCTGCGGCATGATGGCCATCGAGTCCGGCATGAATTTCAGCCAGCAGGTTCCGCCCTTCCTCTTCGGAGATGCACCTTTGAAGGACTCCGATAGTGCTTTTCTTATAAAGTTCTCCCTCATGGACTTTATAGGCTTTAGATCACCGCACTATACAACGTGCCTCGTTTTGGTCCTCTGGGAGTTCCTGCCTAGTAAGGTAGGCTAGGAATGGTTCTGTCCACGGGGCGATAACGACCATTAGTACGTGGGCTGAGGTTGTGATTTCATTGGCAGAGCCTCCGATTATGTCAGATTGTTCGGCGTCGGACAGTGCAGTTGGGTCCGGGCTAATATTGCCATGTTCCCCTTCCCATACTACGGATGGCTTGAACAACCTTTCTAGGAAGATGTTGGGGGGGGGACCGCATCGCGTTTTGCGGAGATGCGTGCCAGGATGTCTGCCGCCTGATTGTTTTCTCGGGCTATATGGTGAAATTCGAGCCCCTCAAACCGAGCTGACATTTTGAGGACGGCGTTGCGGTAAGCTGCCATTTTTGGATCCCTGGCATCGAAGTCTCCATTTATTTGGGATATCGCGAGGTTCGAATCCCCGCGCACCTCTAGGCGTTGAATGCCCATGGATACTGCCATCCGGAGACCATGTAAAAGGGCCTCATATTCGGCTGCATTGTTGGAGTCCGTGTACATAATCTGGAATACATATTGAACTGTGTCTCCTGTGGGGGACGTCAGAACGACGCCGGCCCCTAGTCCATCCAACATTTTGGAACCGTCGAAGTGCATGATCCAATTTGAATATGTGCCGTACTCTTTAGGGAGTTCGGCCTCCTTCCATTCTGCGACGAAGTCGGCCAAAACTTGCGACTTGATAGCTCGTCGTGGCCTATAAGTTATGTCGAACGGGAGGAGCTCAATGGCCCATTTTGCAATCCGGCCCGTTGCTTCACGGTTGTTTATAATATCGTTGAGTGGTACTTCCGATGCTACTGTGATTGAACACTCTTGAAAGTAGTGTCGTAGCTTCCGGGATGCCATGAATACCGCATATGCAATCTTTTGATAATGTGGGTACCGTGATTTGCATGGGGTGAGGACAGTGAACACATAGTAAACTGGCTTTTGAAGGGGGAATTTGTGTCCGTCCGTTTCTCGCTCGACGACGAGTACTGCGCTGACAACTTGATGGGTTGCTGCAATGTACAATAGCATTGGTTCGCCGATGTTTGGCGCGGCCAGGATAGGGTTTGTTGCCAATAAGGCTTTTATTTCCTCGAGTCCGGCCGTGGCGGCATCCGTCCACTCGAAGTGTTCGGTGCGCCGAAGGAGGCGATAGAGGGGTAGCGCCTTTTCTCCCAAATGGGAGATAAAGCGGCTTAGAGCCGCCATGCATCCGGTTAATTTTTGTATTTGTTTGAGGTCCTTTGGGATATCCAGTTGTGACAAAGCTCGGATCTTGGCTGGATTTGCTTCGATTCCTCTACCGGATACAATGAAGCCCAAGAGCTTTTCGGCTGGAACGCCGAAAACGCATTTTTTCGCATTTAGCTTGATGTCATATGCTCGGAGGTTGTCAAATGTAAGCCTCAAGTCGTCTACTAGAGATTCGACATGTCTTGTTTTTACGACCACATCATCCACGTATGCCTCTACTGTTTTGCCGATCTGGTTTGCCAGACATGTCTGAATCATGCGCTAATATGTTGCGCCGACGTTTTTGAGCCCGAAAGGCATTGTGTTGAAGCTGAATGGGCCGTATGGGGTGATGAATGCCATTGCGGCTTGGTCTGACTCGGCCATCTTGATTTGATGGTAACCGGAGTATGCATCGAGGAAGCACAATGAATCGTGTCCTGCAGTGGCGTCGATAATTTGATCGATGCGGGGGAAGGGGAAGGGATCCTTTGGGCAAGCCTTGTTAAGGTCTTTGAAGTCAACGCACAGGCGCCAGGATTTGTCCTTCTTTGGTACCATCACCAAGTTTGCTAGCCAGTCCGGATGTTTTATGTCTCTGATGAATCCGGCCTCCAGTAGTTTGGCTAGCCCTTCTCCCATTGCCTGTCTCTTGGGCTCAGAGAAACGCCGAAGGGCTTGTTTGACAGGTTTGAATCCTTTTAGGATATTTAAGCTGTGTTCGGCCAGCTTGCGTGGGATTCTTGGCATGTCTGAAAGGTGCCAGGCAAAAATGTCCCAGTTCTCCCGTAGGAATTCTCGCAGTGCGGCGTCTACATCGGGGTTTAATCATGCCCCAATGGAAGCTGTTTTATTGGGGTCCATTGGATGGACCTGGAATTTGACTATTTCATCCGCTGGTTTAAAGGAGGTGGACTTGGATCTTTTGTCGAGTATCACATCGTCCCTGTTTACCGTGGAGCGCAGCGTAGTTAGTTCCTCAGCCGCTAAGGCTTCGGACAGTGCCTCAAGGGCCAATGCGGCTGTCTTGTTTTCGGCACGGAGTGCTATGTCCGGATCACTAGCGAGAGTGATGATTCCGTTCGGCCCGGGCATCTTGAGCTTCATGTACCCGTAATGGGGTATTGCTTGGAAGATTGTAAACGCTTCCCGCCCTAGCAGAGCGTGGTGTCCGCTACTGAACGGGGCCACTTGGAATGTGACCTCTTCGGACCTATAATTATCCGGCGTGCCGAACACCACATCTATTGTGATTTTTCCTGTACAACGCGCTTCCCTACTGGGGATTATTCCTCTAAAGGTTGTGCTGCTTCGCTCAATGCGGTTCCAGTCTATTTCCATTTTATGAAGGGTTTCTTCATAAATGAGGTTCAATCCGTTGCCTCCATCAATGAGTACCTTGGTGAGGCGAAAGCCGTCCACTATAGGACTGAGTACCAATGCGGCTGGTGCTCGAGCTGTTTGGAATTTAGGTTCATCACTGGCATTAAAAGTAATAGCCGTGTCACTCCATGGGTTTATTGTTGCTACTTGATAGACTTCGGCGAGGCTGCGGAGTGTTCTTTTTTGCATATTATTTGATGCGAAAGTCTCGAAGACTGTTAAGACTGTACTGGAGTCCCTGAGGTGGCTTTCTGCGGCCTCCGGAATTAGGAGATCTTCGCCCCTGTTGGCCACCTGCCAGAGTATCCAACATGCTCTAAGGCTATGAGTTGGTGTGGCGTCCTCTGTACTATGAATTTTACAGGGTCCATTAAGCCATCCCTCCAGTACGGTTCCATGCCCTGTAGAGGGTTTTGGTTTTTTGGTTTTTAACCCGGGTGTCTGATGATGATGCACCCTTTTATTTCGGACAAGGTTTCTATTCAGGGCCGGATTGTCCCAAAATTTAGTTTCAGTTTTTCGGGCGCTTTCCATGGCATAGTACTTTTGTACTATGGTCGCCAAGTCAGCGAAGCATGTAAGATCATGACGAACTGTGGCGTTGAGGATTCCCTTGTCCGTGCAATTATTGCAGAAGATTGAGATTGCGTCTTCCTCGCGACAGTCCTTTATCCTGTTCATAACCAGGAGGAACCTTGCCCAGTAATGATGTACTGTTTCTTCGGGCTTTTGCCTGATTTGGGATAGATCGCTTATGTTTGGGTGGGTGGGTGGAATTTAATCCGGAACTTCACCCAATCTAAGACTCAGAGGCCAAGGAGTTTTCGAACTCTGAAGTTTGGATTCTTGGATGTTGTCTAGTGAATCTAGCCCGTTGCCTGATTCTAAGTTCAGGTCTTGAGTTACATCCTCCCCTCCGCGGGTATCCGGCTTGGAGGGATCGGGAATCCAAACGTAGCTAGTCCTTAAGATAGATGGAGAGTCGCTGCACTGTGCCTCTACCACGGCAACGTGATGGGTGACTTGGGGAGAATTAATTTCTCTTAGATCGGGTTTAAGCCCAACCTGGTCATAATCCGTAGTGACCCCCAAGGCGGCGATGCGATCCAAGAGCTCATTTACGGAAGAGAGCTCCATTCTAACTGCTCGACGAGTTCTGAGCTGACGTGAAGATTGCTTTTGATGACCCGAGAGGTCACCGTCGGCGCAACGGCCGAACAGGCGGTCATGAGAAAACCGCCTAGCCGGAGAGTTTGGCCGACAGCCAAGGCTCCCTTAGTAACGGCGCCGTCTTTAAAGACGGGAAGAGGCATCCTTCCTGATTGCGACGGCACAGAGGAACTCTCAATGAAAGCACCAATGTCGGTGTCAAAACCGGCGGATCTCAGGTAGGGGGTCCCGGACTGTGCGTCTAGGCCGGATGGTAACAGGAGGCAAGGAACACGATGTTTTACCCAGGTTCGGGCCCTCTTGATGAAGGTAAAACCCTACTTCCTGCTTGATTAGTATTGATGATATGGGTAGTACAAGAGTAGATCTACCACGAGATCAAGGAGGCTAAACCCTAAAAGCTAGCCTATGGTTTGATTGTTGTATGATGAAGTTGTCCTACGGACTAAAACCCTCCGGTTTATATAGACACCAGAGAGGGTTAGGTTTACACAAAGTCGGTTACAATGGTAGGAGATCTTGAATATCCGCATCGCCAAGCTTTCCTTCCACGCCAAGGAAAGTCCCATCTGGACACGGGACGAAGTCTTCAATCTTGTATCTTCATAGTCCTGGAGTCCGGTTGAAGGTATAGTCCGGCTACCCGGACACCCCCTAATCCAGGACTCCCTCAGCCGCACTATGCAGCGTGCCTCATTTTGGTCCTCGGGGAGTTCCTGCATAGTAAGGTAGGCGAGGAATGGTTCTGTCCATGGGGCGATGACGACCATTATTACGTGGGCTGAAGGTGTTATTTCATTAGCAGAGCCTCCGATTGTGTCAGAATGTTTAGTGTCGGGCAATGCAGTTGGGTCCGGGCTGTTATTGTTCGGCTCCCCTTCCCATACTACGGATGGCTTGAACAACCTTTCCAAGAAGATATTGGGGGGGACTACATCGCGTTTTGCGCCGATGCGTGCCAGGACATCTGCCGCCTGATTATTTTCCCGGGCTATATGGTGAAATTCAAGCCCTTTGAACCGAGCTGACATTTTTAGGACGACGTTGCGGTAAGCTGCCATTTTTGGATCCTTGGCATCGAAGTCTCCATTTATTTGGGATATTGCGAGGTTCGAGTCCCCGCGCACCTCTAGGCGTTGAATGCCCATGGATACTGACATCCGGAGACCATGTAAAAGGGCCTCATATTCGGCTGCATTGTTGGAGTCTGTGTACATAATCTGGAGTACGTATTGAACTGTGTCTCCTATGGGGGACATCAAAACGACGCTGGCCCCTAGTCTAGCCAACATCTTGGAGCCGTCGAAATGCATGATCCAATTTGAATATGTGCCGTACTCTTTAGGGAGTTCGGCCTCCGTCCATTCTGCGATGAAGTCGGCCGAAACTTGCGACTTGATGGCTCGCTGTGGCTTATAAGTTATGTCGAACGGGAGGAGCTCAATGGCCCATTTTGCAATCCAGCCCGTTGCATCACGGTTGTTTATAATATCGTTAAGTGGTACTTCCGAGGCTACTGTTATTGAACACTCCTAAAAGTAGTGTCGTAGCTTCCGGGATGCCATGAATACCGCGTACACAATCTTTTGATAATGCGGGTACCGTGATTTGCACAGAGTGAGGACAGTGGACACATAATAGACCGGCTTTTGAAGGGGGAATTTGTGTCCGTCCGTTTCTCGTTCGACGACAAGCACTGTGCTTACAACCTGATGTGTTGCTGGAATATACAATAGCATTAGTTTGCCAATGTTTGGCGCGGCCAGGACTGGGTTTGTTGCCAATATGGATTTTATTTCGTCGAGTCCGGCCGTGGCTGCATCCGTCCATTCGAAGTGTTCGGTGCACCAAAGGAGGCGGTAAAGGGGTAGGGCCTTTTCTCCCAAGCGGGAGATAAAGCGGCTTAGAGCCGCCACGCATCCGGTTAACTTTTGTATTTGTTTGAGGTCCTTTGGGATATCCAATTGTGACAGAGCTTGGATCTTGGCTGGATTTGCTTCAATTCCTCTACCGGATACAATGAAGCCCAAGAGCTTTCCGGCTGGAACGCCAAAAACGCATTTTTCCGGGTTGAGCTTGATGTCGTATGTTCGAAGGTTATCAAATGTGAGCCTCAAGTCGTCTACTAGAGATTCGACATGTCTTGTTTTGACGACTACATCATCTACATATGCCTCCACTGTTTTGCCGATCTGGTTTGCCAGACATGTCTGAATCATGCGTTGATATGTTGTGCCGGCGTTTTTGAGCCCGAAGGGCATTGTGTTGAAGCAGAATGGGCCGTATGGAGTGATAAATGCTGTTGCGGCTTGGTCTGATTCTGCCATCTTGATCTGATGGTAGCCGGAATATGCGTCAAGGAAACACAACGAATTGTGTCCTGCAGTAGCGTCGATAATTTGATCGATGCGGGGGAGGGGGAAGGGATCCTTTGGGAAAGCCTTGTTAAGGTCTTTAAAATCAACGCACATGCGCCAGGATTTGTCCTTCTTTGGTACCATCACCAGGTTTGCTAGCCAGTCCGGATGTTTTATATCTCTGATGAATCCGGCCTCCAATAGCTTTGCTAGCTCCTCTCCCATGGCCTGTCTCTTAGGTTCGGAAAAACGCCGAAGAGCTTGTTTGACAGGTTTGAATCCTTTTAGGATATCTAAGCTTTGCTCGGCCAGCCTGCGTGGGATTCCTGGCATGTCTGAAGGGTGCCAGGCGAAAATGTCCCAGTTCTCTCGTAGGAACTCTCGCAGTGCGGCGTCTACATCAGGGTTTAACTGTGCCCCGATGGAAGCTGTTTTATTGGGGTCCGTTGGATGGACCTGGAATTTGACTATTTCGTCTGCCGGTTTAAAGGAGGTGGACTTGGATATTTTGTCGAGTACCACATCGTCCCTATTCACCGTGGAGCGCAGTGCAGTCAGTTCCTCAGCCGCTAGGGCTTCGGATAGTGCCTCGAGGGCAGTGCGGCTGTCTTGTTTTCGGCACGGAGTGCTATGTCCGGATCACTTGCGAGAGTGATGATTCCGTTCGGCCCGGGCATCTTGAGCTTCATGTACCCGTAATGGGGGATTGCTTGGAAAATTGTAAACGCTTCCCGCCCTAGCAGAGCGTGATAACCGCTGCTGAACGGAGCCACATGGAACGTGACCTCTTCGGACCTATAATTATCCGGCGTGCCGAACACCACATCTAGTGTGATTTTTCCTGTACAACGCGCTTCCCAACTGGGGATTATTCCTCTAAAGGTTGTGCTACTTCGCTCAATGCGGTTCCAGTCTATTTCCATTTTTTGAAGGGTTTCCTCATAAATGAGGTTCAATCCCCTGCCGCCGTCCATGAGTACCTTGGTAAGACGAAAGCCGTCCACTATTGGACTGAGGACCAATGCGGCTGGTGCTCGGGCTGTTCGGAATTTAGGTTCATCACTGGCGTTAAAGGTAATAGCCGTGTCACTCCATGGGTTTATTGTTGCTACTTGGTAGACTTCGGCAAGGCTGCGGAGTGTTCTTTTTCGCATATTATTTGATGCGAAAGTCTCGAAGACTGTTAATACCGTATTGGTGTCTCTGGGGTGGCTTTTTGTGGCCTCCAGAATTAGGAGATCTTCGTCAATTTTGGCCACCTGTCGGAGTATCCAACATGCTCTAAGGCTGTGAGTTGGTGTGGCGTCCTCTGTACTGTGAATTTTACATGGTCCATTAAGCCATCCTTCCAGTACGGTTCCATGCCCTGTAGAGGGTTTTTGCTTTTTGGTGTTTAACCTGGGTGTCTGGCGATGATGCACCCTTTTATTTCGGACTGGGTTTGTACTCAAGGTCGGATCGTCCCAAAATTTTATTTCGGTTTTCCAGGCGCTTTCCATCGCACAGTACTTTCGTACAATGGACGCCAAGTCAGCGAAGCGTGTAATATCACGACGACTTATGGCGTTGAGGATTCCCTTGTCCGTGCAATTATTGCAGAAGATTGAGATTGCGTCTTCCTCGCGACAGTCCCTTATCCTGTTCCTAACCAGGAGGAATCTGGCCCAGTAATGATGTACTGTTTCTTCGGACTCTTGCCTGATTTGGGATAGATCGCTTATGTTCGGGTGGGTGGGTGGAATTAAATCCGAAGCCTCACCCAATCTAACGCTCAGAGGCCGAGGAATTTCCGAACTCGAAAATTTGGATTCCTGGATGTTGTCCAATGAATCCAGCCCGTCGCCTGACTCTAAATTCAGGTCTTGAGTGATATCCTCCCCTCCGTGGGTATCCGGCTTGGAGGGATCGGGAATCCGGACGTAGCTGGTCCTTAAGATAGATGAAGGGTCGCCGCACTGTCCCTCTACCACGGCAACGTGATGGGTGACTTGGGGAGAGTTAATCTCTCTCAGATCGGGTTTAAGCCCAATCTAGTCGTAATCCGTAGCGACTCCCAGGGCGGCGATGCGATCCAAGAGCTCGTTTATGGAGGAGAGCTCCATTGGATCTAACTGCTCGGCGAGTTCCGAGCTTACATGAAGATTCTTTTCGATGGCTCGAGAGGCATCGTCGGCATAGAAGCCGAACAGGCGGTCATAAGAAAACCACCTAGCCGGAGGGTTTGGACGACAGCCAAAGCTCCCTTAGCAACGGTGTCGTCTTTAAAGACGGGGCGAGGCATCCTTCCTGATGGCGATGACACAGAGGAACTCTCAATGAAAGCACCAATGTCAGTGTCAAAACCGGCGGATCTCGGGTAGGGGGTCCCGAACTGTGCGTCTAGGCCAGATGGTAACAGGAGGCAAGGGACACGAAGTTTTACCAAGGTTCGGGCCCTCTTGATGGAGGTAAAACCCTACGTCCTGCTTGATTAATATTGATGATATGGGTAGTACAAGAGTAGATCTACCACGAGATCGGAGAGGCTAAACCCTACAAGCTAGCCTATGGTCTGATTATTGTGTCCTACGGACTAAAACCCTCTGGTTTATATAGACACTGGAGAGGGTTAGGGTTACATAGAGTCGGTTACAATGGTAGGAGATCTACATATCCGTATCGCCAAGCTTGCCTTCCACGCCAAGGAAAGTCTCTTCTGGACACGGGACGAAGTCTTCAATCTTGTATCTTCATAGTCCAGGAGTCCGGCTGAAGGTATAGTCCGGCTATCCAAACACCCCCTAATCTAGGACTCCCTCACTAACCTTCACTTGATCCAAATCACCATTCAAATTCTAATCCAATCTAAGGTCAAATTTCAAATTTGTCAAACTTCAAATTAAAAATGTTCAAGGTGTGGCAAATAATCCCTAGATATTTGTCATATTGGAAACAACCTCTTTTGGATTCCCAAAGTGCCACTGGAAATTATTTAGTTATCCAGCAGCATTTAAAATTGGCCTTTTCAATTTCTATAAATGGTTAGACATCTTCTTTTCACTCCATACTTTTTGTTTCCATCTCATTCTATCGTTCTAGAATTATGTGCAAAGTTTTGTTCAAAACAAAACCCAATTGGTACTAAAAAATGCAAAACAGGTCAATAAAAAGAAAAAATAGTAAAGGAAGGCTAAAAATAAAAAAAGGGAAAAAGAGCCCACTGTGCACTGGGCCAAGTGCACAGTGGCAGCCCAGCCTACCTTCCCCCGTTGTCTTCTTCCTCGCTACAGAGAAGCAGGGGAGGTGGCGGCCATCCACCGGCCAGGGCATCACCGTGTCGGCCATCCGCCGCTCCCCGGCGAGGATAAGGCACGGCCCGGCTCTCTCCCCCTCCTAACCCTAGCGCCCACTCTCCCCTCTCCCTCTCCCTGGAGCTCGCCCACCCCTCCCTTCTCTATGCCAAGCACAACCGAGCGTGGCTGACCCCACATCTCTGTCGACCCGCGGCCACCGAGCCCTTCCGACCCCGCCGATCTGTTTGGGAGCCCCAGCGGCTTCGACCCCTTCGTCTGGTGTCATTGTATCAAGTCAGGCAGCAGCACAGCAACGCCGGCAACCCGATCCCCTTCTCCGGCCATCGCGACGATGCCGCCTCGATTCGCTGCACCGAGTCCTCCCTGAGTACGCTGTCGTCCCCCTACAGCCTCGCTGTGAGCTCCTTCCCCTCCTCCCCCTCTCCTTTCGCCCTCACGCGCCTCCTAGCTAGCTCGCCCACCGTCGCCCGAGCGCGTTACCGCCGACGAGCTCGGCGCCGTGGCCATGGGCGCTTTACATGAGGCCGAGCGCCACATCGTGCTCCTGGGGTTCCCAGGGGCCCAACGCGTGCGTCCGTTGCTCTCTCCGAGCCCCGTAGCGCCGACCCCGTGCTCCGACCGGATGCGCCTCCGCGTAGCTCGTCGCCGGCGTCATTCCGGCGACCTTTTGGTCTTTTGCGCATGCCCATCTTGCTCGCGCGTGCACGTAGGCCTCGCCCCGCTCTCTGGATAGCCCGAACTCGCGCCGTACCACCGCTGTCGTTGCTCGCCCGAAGCACCTCGCCACCGGCGAGCTCGAAGCGCTCGCCCCCGTCCGTTCCAGCCACTCCGGCCACCACCGTTCGATGCACGACGCCGAGCCGCGTCGAACGCGCCCAACCGCAATCCCGCAGACCCCCTGTGCGCGAAATCCGCGCCTCTCCCGAGCCATGCCGCCGCGTTTGGCTCGCCGGAGTCAACTCCGGCGCGTCTCCGGCCGGTGTCCGACATGGCGTCCACGTGGCACCACCTGGGCCACTGACTGGTGGGCCCAGGGGCCCCCTTTGACCTGTTGACTTGGGTCAACACTGACGTGGCCGCCCCCAATGCCACTGACATGTGGGACCTGCACTAATTAAACAAGTTTTATAAATAAACAAAATGCTAATTAATCTGTTAATTAGTTTAATCACTAATTAGTCGCTGACTAATGGGGCCCACACACCTAACTACCACTGTTACTCAAGTTTATCCAATGTTAACCCACAGAGGCTGACATGTGGGTCCCGGTGGCCCCACTGGTCAGGTTTGACCTGGTCAGTGCGGCTGTTGATTGCTGACGTCACACCTATGTCATACTGATGTCATATTTCCTTTTCTGTTAATTTGAATAATTCCGGAAAAGGCTTTAAACTTTAGAAATTCATAGTAATTAAACCGTAGCTCGGATGAAAATGTTTTCTATATGAAAGTTGCTCAGAAAAATCCAACGAATTCGAATATGCGGTCCGTTCATCTGTCACATGCCCCTAGCATGCTGAACATGGAACCGTCCCCTCTCTTTTATCTGTCCGGAATTCACCTAACACCGGGAATTCATCCTCGGATGTTTATCCCCTCCGTCTGCAACATGTAGTACTACGTTAGGGCAACCCTAGCTCTGCCCATCGTCATGTTATGCCTTGTGATGCATTGTTGCTCTGTATTTACTGTTTCTTCCCCCTCTTCTCTCCGGTAGACCCCGAGACCGATGATGCCACTGTGATCGACTACGTCACCGACGACCCCTACTTCTTGTCTGAGCAACCAGGCAAGCAAACCCCCCTTGAGCATTCCGATATCGCCCATTTCTTTCCCTCTCATGCTTGCATTAGAACTACTACTGCTTTCTGTATGATCCTACTCTGATGCATAGCCTGTTGTTGTTACTTGCTTTCATACCTTACCTGCTTATCCTAAACTGCCTAGAATAGGTTGGTTAGTGATCCATTAGTGACCCCACCTTGTCCTAGTTGCCTCGCTTTATGTTCGATGACTCGATCAACGTGATCGACGTCTAGGCCCCAACACCGCACATCACCCCCCTAGTTGTACGACTCTACAGAGTTACCATCGAGTACCGAGGGTGGAACCTCTTACATCACTCCTGATAAGATCTTCGTAGTGTAGCTATACGGTCGAGGTCATCGAGGGTGATTTCCCCCTTAACCACTTCCGTTACGGCTCTGTCGTGCAACCCATCAAACGTGAACCTCGAGGGTGGATTCTCTTACGTTCACCTTGATGACAACATCGAGTGGAATTCACCGAGGGTGGTTCCTCGGGTTTTCCCTTTGGTGTTAGACACATAGTTACTATGGTTACTATGACTTTACACTGAACCATGTCGGGCGAGCTTAATAGCGAGTGATGTGGAGTCGGGTTGACCTGGAAGGTGCCCGCGAGATACTTATGAGGCGTGGCCGGGCATTCTTAGCCCTTGCCGCAAGTACTCGAGACGGGGCGACGGGGTCACATTGATCGTGAGTCTCTGCTCGTTACCGCGCGTTCCTAATCCACTAAGATTTGGATATTTGATCCGAGGGGCCTTTGGCATGATAGCACTAACCATCATGTGGGCATAGTATGGGCGTTCTGCGTCGTATGCATCAGACGAAGTTTAATAGACATCAACGACTGAGCGGCGTGCGCCGGGTTGGACTGCGTAAGCTCCTGCCTTGTTGAAGGAGGTAGTTAGGTCTGCTCACCAGCCGCGTACGCAACGTTCAGGAGTTCCCGGGAAGATGGCCCATGACCCCTGGGGGCATAGGTTTAGTCCGGCGTGCTGGCCTCTCTATTAAGCCTAGGTCGGGTTGCGACGTATTGTTTGGCCGAGGCCTGGCATGACCCAGGAAAGTGCGTCCGGCCGGAGTTAACTGAGCGTGGTGGGTAAGTTGGTGCACCCCTGCAGGGAAGAAAACATCTATCGATAGCCTGTCCTACGGTAACGGACACTTGGAGTTGTATCCCGATCGATACAACTAGAACTGGATACTTGAGATGAGACTTGGATATGAGATGATAACTGGATAGTATGGCTCTAGGATTGCTTTCTCGCAGGGAGTCGAGAAAGGATCTCTGGCCGAGGTTGATAACACTACTACTTACATTATGTTGATCTGTACTCTTCTATATGCTTGAAGATGCTAGTCTTTGATAGGCTAGGCTTTCCCCTTCCCTTCTGGCATTCTGCAGTTTAGCCCACAAATACAACCCATTTCCTTTGATACAGATGCATACTTGGTTGAGATCTAATGTAAGACTTGCGAGTACTTTGGATGAGTACTCACAGTTGCTTTGCTACCTCTTTTTCCCCTATACCCGGTTGTTGCGACCAGATGACGGATCCCAGGAGGCAGACGATGCCATTGATGACTACTACTACCCGGAGGATGCCTACTACTAAGTGAAGACCGCAGACGACTAGGAGTAGTTAGGTGGCTCCCCGGCAGGAGGCCTTGCATTTTCGATCGTTGTTGCTTTCGTGCTAGCCTTCTTAAGGCACACTTGTCTAACTTATGTCTGTACTCAAATATTGTTACTTCCGCTGACTCTTGTGTGTTCGAGCTTATGTATTCGAGCCCTCGAGGCCCCTGGCTTGTAATATAAAGCTTGTATTATTTTCATTTGTGTCTAGAGTTGTGTTGTGATATCTTCCCGTGAGTCCTTGATCTTGATCATACACATTTGCGTGTATGATTAGTGTACGGCAAATCAGGGGCGTCACATAGTGCGAGAAATCCAACGAAGGCGGTCGAGTCTTGTGGGGAAAAGTGCGCAAACCTCTGCAAAGTGTACAAACTAATCATGATTAGCCATGTCCCCGGTTATGGACATCTTGAGTCTCTGGTACTTGGATTATCATATTGATCTCATCACGTTACTTAAATAATTTGTTGGGTCATTAATGTTAATTTGGGATTGAGTTGGAGGAACCTTCTCAATATTTTTCAACCAACTTTGTAGTTAAATAAAATATATTCCTTTGCAGTAGGGAAAAATTGGCTTTTCGCAAAAACATTATAACCATAGAGCTTTTCCACCAGCCAAATATGCATGTAGTGATAGCCTTCATTCATCATTATCCTATGGTGTGAATTTGCCAGTACATTCAATGTACTGACCCTTTGTGGCTGCAACGTCTCATGTTGTAGGATTCTTACGACGAGTAAGTGATACGTTAGGGTTACGATTTCTACACTCAACTTTGCCGTTGGTGTTGATGGGAATCCACAACCTTGTTGTTACTTCCGCTATTTGGATTGAGGTAATAGTATTTACGTTATTTTATACATGTGATTTACCTCTGTTATAAATCCTCGAGTACTGTGTGTGTTAGCATACCGATCCAGGGATGACACGTAAGCACAGAGACTTGACCGTCTGAGGTCGGGTCTCTACAAGATGGTATCAGAGCACATGTTAACTGTAGGACGTGACCCCTGGAAACTGGAAAGCCCATAGGAAGGATTTTCTCTATAACATTCTTTTCAAAAAGATCTTTTACCTCTCTTCTCTTCTGAGCTTATTCAAATATTCACTTTAGTGAGACCATACCCCTTTCCCCTTTTGACCACTCGAGGATTCGACTAATGAGACCACTTCGAGAAGGATAAGATATTGGACAACTAAGACCATTCGGAATGAAGAGGACTTTTACCATGTATTATAATAATGGAAACTACAACGGTTGAAGACTCCGAAGACTAGGAGAATTTGAAGGCCGTGTAGAATTTTCCAGATTTGTATGACCTAGGAAGGCACCCCTTACGGAACTTGGCAGACTAAGGAAGCTGTCAATACCCGAGATCAAGGTGTATCGGAGAAAGACCGGAACATGGAGTATTAGAACCCAAGGTTTTGTCAAGAAAACCCTAAGGCAGGAGATATCAACTATGGAAGATAGCTCATGGCAATGACAAGGGCAGAAACACGGTTATCCGTGATGTCATCACCACTGATACTATGGTCACCGAGCTGAGCTAAGCATGCATTTTTTTGGAAGGATTGGATGGTAGAAGGCTAATGGAGCATCTATCAGCAAAAGATGAAGTTTTAACCTTAGCCGGTGTATCACCAGGATCTGGAGTAGTACATCAAGAAGTTTAAGATGGAGCTCCAGGAAGTCGTATTAGACAAAGAAGCATTTCGTGAAGAACTCAGGAACCAGAAGCTGAAATTAGCCAAGCTGGAGGAGCTACAACCTCGAGAATACCGGAGATTTGTCAGGAACTAAAGGACAATAGGACCATGGTTCATGCCAAGGATGTTGAAACCCAGAAGTTTGGAACGCAACCCCAGAATATTGAAGGACGTCACGATAGACTTTGCGACAACAAAGATGATCTGGCAAAAGAATTTGAGAAGGACAAGCATGATCGGAAGAAGCCATCAGAGACATGAGCAAAACTTGAAGAGTCTGGTGATTTTGAAGATTATTTGACCTTTAGAAGACCAAACCCCTGTTATACCTACATTAGATGCGACGATTGTGAGCTGTCATTTGTTTGATTTTTTTTCAATAGCCACAAATAAAATCTGTGTTTTCAAAACTATTGTTTGTATTGTGTGTATCTCTCTCTATCTCTCATATCTCACCCCAAACCCATGGACCCAATAAAGGATGAATGGAGATGAGCTTGTATTTTCTGGACTGACGAGTCAATTGGAGACGGGCCGATGGATTCAGAACATGGAGGATCGCATGGAGAATAACCCTATAGCCGAAAAAGATATGACCCAGCATGCTCTTCAGTGCTTTGAACGAGGTGCTGCTACTTGGTGGAGGATGTACCAAACCATCAATGGATGGCAGGGAGTAACCACTTGGAAAGAATTTAAGTTGACTCTGCAAAGATCTCATCTTGTCTCCCAGAAGTTGAAGCCTTAAGGAAAGGATATAAAGAAACCTGCAAGATTTGTGGAGAAATAGGACACACCCATAAAGAACACAAGGATTAATGCCCTAATTGTGAAGGAAGTCACCCAGCTGAAGAATGCCCAACTAGGCAGATCACTTGTTTCTTGTGTGAAGGGACTACCCACTATCCTGCTCAGTGTCATATTTACCCGATGGTACAATGAACCATCCAGCAGAAGAAAGAATTAATGAAAGGAGCCCTCATGGAAATTTTAGAAGAAACTGAGATGAAGGAAGAGGTGGAGGACACACCCAAAGAAGACCCGAGTAAACCCTGCACTAAGTCTTGCTATTCATGTGGAGAAGAAGGACACATCTCCCAAAATTGTTTGAATGGGGATCTAGTAGAATTCCTGGCGGAGGAAGTAGAGTATGGCCCACAGGATATAGAAGCCCTGATTGGAACGGAAAAGTCCAGAAAGAGAAGTAGATTGGATTCCAGGAAGGATATGAGTCATATCACCTGTTATAGGTGCAAGGAGTCAGGGCACTACCTCTGCAATTGCCCAAGAAGGAAGCCAAGGACCCAAGGAGGCTATATAATCACAAGGAAACCTCGGGAGTTGTCAGAAGTAATATGTTTTTGTTGTAATGAAGCAGGGCACTTTGCCAGGGATTGTCCCAAGGAGAAGGAGACTTGTGATAATTAGTTGTGTCTGTGAGAAGTAATGTAGTAGTAGTAGAAGTAGTGGGAACAACTCTTTTGTATCAAGGTGTTGAGTTGATACATGTAATGGAAAAGCGAGAGATTGTAATCATTGGAGAATGAATAAAGTTAGCATCGTTGGTATTGATATGGATTTTATGAGTTGTTACTCTATGAAGAAGATTTTTGACCATTTTCAAGGATATGAGAAATATGGTCTATGGATGAATTTGTGCATTTCAAGGGTGGTAGTACCTTGCGAGGACAATTAACCCCTGGAAAAGATAAGGATATTCCACTGAGTGGATTTCAGACAAAATAAGTATGAGTTTTATCTCAATATGTGGTATACCCCAAGAATATGAAGAGATGAAGTATTATTGGCTATAAAGGAGGTATGATGTTGGAAATATAGAGCAATTGTAACTCCATGATGAGTCTGAGTAATCACGTCTTGGTTTGGTGCCAATAGAAGGAAGAGAGAAAGTACAATTGGATGGATTTAAGAATGCTAGGAAGCTGGATGTTGGAATAATGATTAGTTGCCCTGATGATGATTTCAAGGTTTACAAGTGATGAGATGGGCCGTAACCCATAGGCCCCAGGACCCGCCAAGAAGCAAGCACACTCTTGCTGAAGGAAAAACCCTGGAAGAGAGTACGACCTTACCCACCGACAATTTTATAGGAGTAACGCAAAACCTGAGAGTTGTGAAGGAATGATAGATGTTTGTTTGGCTTGCGGAATCCATGGATTTATCCAAACTTAGTTCGTCGACAAGAGAAATTCTGCAATGCTTGTGAGGATGACCGAGTGTTAGAATGCAAGATTCGCTAAACCATGTACAAGGTAATGATTTGGGTGCGGGATGGATTGATCACCATACCGACTTACTCTTATTATTCGCCTTGCTATATGGGATGGTAAATCTGAGTGACTTACCTATAGTAGAGAGACAACAATATTAAACCTTCTTGAAACCTTAGAATGGTATATCAATTTTTCCCTTGTACAAGGCAGCTTTTGCCAACCGCAGGTTATACGGTGAGGATCAACCCAGACCCATTTCCTGCAGGAGAAACCATAATTGGATGACCGCCATGAGATATCGATAGTTGTTTAGTTTTGGCGCCAGACCCGTCAGCTATGAAGACCCAGTCATGGAAGAACCTTACTAAGATGAAAGGACAAGAATTGAGGAAAAAGGTTATGCCACTACCGAAAGAGCCCAGATAAGGAATTATCCTGAAGATCTGAGAAGACCGACACTGTTAACAAAATGGATGAAGTAGGTTTTGATGGAACCGTAACCATGCTTCTAAGGGTGGTAGCACCCCAGACCCCCTCCTGCGACAATTGATGGATTTTGAGAAGACCCCAACCCAACCTATTTCTTCCTAGCCTCTCCGAATCTCGAGGACGAGATTCATTTTAAGGGTGGTAGGTTTGTAACATCCCAAAATTCTAAATTTTGGAATGTTATAATAAATAGATATATTTGATTGATTGTTTAATTGATTGGCTGAAAGTGAGTGAATTTGAAACTTTTTGAAAGTTAAATGAGAGGGAATAAAAGGACTTTCCCAAACTTTCATTTTGCATTTTGATCTCCGGGAATTCAAATTCTTTTCACCATAAAACCCTGGAGAGAAGATGACATGACTTCTTCCATTTATTTAAATGATAAAGGGTTTTGAAAAGATTTGAATTTCATTTGAAAATATTTCAAATTCAGAAACTTCAAGCGACTTAATGATTTTCATGAGAGAAGATAAAATGACTTCTTCAAAACATATGAAATATGAGTTGGGAGTTTAAAAGGATCAAATTTAAAGTCCTTTTGGAAATTATTTTCAATTAGGAGTTATTTGAGTTTTATTCAAATTATTTTTCTCCAAAAACAAAATACATGGAAAATAGGATAAATAAATTTGAAGTCATTTTGGTGTTTCTTTAAAATGATTTTTATTGGATTTTACTAGAGCAGTAGCACTGTTTGAATTATTTGAATTTGTGTGTATTTTATTTAATGCTAGGAAAATATCCACGTTGTTGAAAATATTTTTCTGAAAATTTTGATATATTATATGCCTATATAGTATTTTTATTTTATTTTTTTCTTTTCTTCTTATTGTTGTTTTTTTGGAAAAATGTTTATTAAAAAAACCTTCTCTGGACCGGGCCATCTGGGCCGGCCCAAGGCCAACCGCAGCCGCGGCCCAGCGCACCCGCGCGCCCCGCTCGTCTCCAACCCCGGGCGTAGTCCCGCCCAAGCACGCCGGTGCCGCCGTCTCCGCTCTGGTCTCCTCCACCGCCTCGACCTCACCCCCTTCTCCAAGCCCTCCTCCCCTCCCCTATAAAACCCAAGGACCCGGGCCCCGTTCCTCTCCTCCCCGCTTCTCGCAGCCGCGCCTCGCGCCGCATCTCACGCCGCCGTTGCACTTCACCGCTGCCGCAACCGCCGCTGTTGGGGATATTACTACCAGTATGACCCACCCAGGAGGGGCCGGGTCAGCCCTAATGGCGGGTTACATAAGAAGCCCAATAAACATTCAAGATGATAGTTTATTAAACATATAGAAGGCCCAAAGGCCTGGGGCCAGATTAAGGCCCGATATTGTAAACCGCCGTATGTAAGGAAAGACTTGTAAAGAAAGGCATGTAAAGGAAGTCACCGAGCCGGACACGATTATGAGCCGGCCGGGACTCTGTAGGCCACCAGGCGTCAACCCATGTATATAAGGGGACGACCTGGTGGCGGCTTAGGGTAAGAAACAACCAGATCGATAACCAAGCCGGCGAGTTGAGCCCCTTGGAGATCGAAACCTCAGCAATACCAATCCCAACTATACGTAGGCTTTTACCTTCATCGTAAGGGGCCGAACTAGTATAAAAACTCTCTCGTGTCCTTTGTCCAGATTAACCCCTTTAAACTTCCTAGTGCGATGGCCCTACGACTAAGTCCTTGCTCTAGGACATCTGTCGTGTCAACTCCACGATAGTTGGCGCCCACCGTGGGGCCAGCTCACGGTGGATTTGAGTTCTTGAAGGCCAACTTCGAAGGGCTCAAGGGATACGCTGTGGGCCGGATGACCAAGAGTCACCGTGACAAGCTCTACATCAACGACGAAGGCTGGAGCCGCGAGGACGACTCAATTGAGTACGGGTACCGGGTCCCCTTCGGTGGAATTCACGTCTTCATCGGCCGGATCAGTGAGTCAGGCCCTGAGCCGGACGTCCACGCCAACCTCATCGAAACGGCTCTGCGTGCCAGGACCACCCGTGTTCAATCTATCGTGAAGCATGCCTTCGTAGGCTGCATCCACGGCGGTGAATACCCCGAAGGATCGGTGGAAGGCGGGGAGACGGCCATCTGCTCTGATACTGCATCATCGACAGGTGAGACGGTCTCGTTGTACCAGCTGCAAGACGACATGCTCGGGGGTTGTTCCGATGGCAGCAGTATTCCGGACCCCCTTGAGCCGCCGAATTGGGCCGGAGTCTTCATGGCGGGGACGCAACCCAGGCAGAACTCTACCGCAGCGACAGCAGCAGCTACCGGGTCGGCAGCACCCGGGTCAGGAGACCCCGCGCGCCCCCGGCTCAGATTCTAATAGACCGCATGGATAGGCTGACGACTCTGTTAACCGCCATGGTAGAGCCGGCGGATAAAGCCCAGCACGACGCAGAAGTGGCACGCGTGCGGGAGGAGATGGTGCAAGCTAAGAAAAATCTAGCCGCAGAAGAAACCCGGATGGCAGCAGAACGAGCAGCTCTGGATGCTCGTGCTCAGCAACTTCAAGCAGAAACTTTCCGGCTCTCAGTGGATCTTAACGCATCAAACGAGGTCATGAGGAGGAGGCATCAGAAAACTCAGTCGCGTCTACCTTTAAAGCTGGATCCGAGGAACCTGTTCCATACACCCGGGGCTGGGGGGAGCAACCCGCCGGAGGCCAACCGGGTCACGACACCCGGTGCACCAGTTCAGCCACGCACCATGGAGCCACCTCATATAAATACAGCTCCTCCTCGTTATGTGTCAACACCTCCGGGTCACTTCTCCAATCCTCTGTAAAACCTCATCGCAGCGTCGGCTCGTTTGGCGGCTCTCCCAATGGAAGGCGACTCGCCAGCAGCAATTGAAACCCGGAGGGTAAGAGAACTACTTCAGACAGCTCTGGCCCAACAGGATGCATATTCCTACAGTCGAGACAAGATCCATTCAACTCCTCGCCCAAGCCGGAGCCCGAGTTACAGTAGGCACATGGAGTCTGCAGAGATGTCAAGTAATGCTCAACGCCACAACCGGCCATATAGGCATGAGCCGGTGCGGAAGGTTGCGGAACGAGCGGCTCAAATGGCGGCAGAGCAGGCGGCTCATCAAACCATTCCGGCTTATCCAGCAACCTCGGTTGAGGCAGGAGTGGCCACAAGAACCGGAGGTGTGCCTTGCTTGGTACCGGCCATACGTAATGAGCGATTGCCAAAGGATTTCAAGGGGCCTCGTAAGGTGCCTAATTACACGGCTGACCTATAGCCGGGGGCTTGGATTGAGAGTTATGAGATGGCTATGGAACTATTGGAGGTTAGCAACGCTGCAATGGCCAAGTATTTTACCATGATGTTGGATGGAACAACTCGGACTTGGTTGAAAGGATTGCCACCCAATTCTATCGGCTCATGGGCAGAGTTGAAAGCGCGGTTCATCTAGAATTTTAAGGACACATGTAAGCAGCCAATGTTGATTGTGGACCTGACCAATTGCAAGCAAGAGGATGGTGAATCTACAACCCATTGGGTGCACCGGGTCAAGGAGATAATACATTCATCTGATAAGATGGATGCCGGCTCAGCAGTTTTAATGTTGGAGAAAAATTGTCATTTTGAACCCCTAAAGCAGAAGCTGGGGCGGCTCAAACGTGACTGTAATGACATGGGAACGTTGATGGCGGCTCTTGTCAAGTATGCTGATTCTGATACCACCAAGGACCCTGTCAGTGTACAAAAAGAGGGGTACACTTTTTGTACCCCTATAACTGTGCACGGGCAGTCTGAGCCACGGGCACCACCACACTGAGCAAGGCAAGGGAGGTGAGCCAAGGTAAGGCACAAGCTCAGGAGAAGCAGAACGACGCCAAGACCAAGACCACAAAGAGCAAAGGGGACAAAGCGGACCCCCGGCAAGATCCTTGCCGGGAGGTGGTTTTAGCAAACCCGGCAAGACCCTTGCCGTGGCAGCTCGCCCCACACCTACGGAGTAAGTCACCCTTGAGTCCACTACCCCCATGGGGCAAGGATTCGGGAGACATCCCCGTGGTGGCATGCAGATCTTTGTGAAGACATTCAAGATCAGATACACCCTTTAGAAGATGATGATCCTTGGCGGGATCCCAGCCAAGGAGGACCACAAGGCCCCCGGCAAGAGCCTTGCCGGGGATGATAGCAGGCGCCACGGCAAGACCCTTGCCGGGGCCCCGGCAAGGCCCTTGCCAAGAACACCCGTAGGGCCACCATCAGGCCCACGCCAGTCAAACCTCCACCGCTGTTCGCATGCAGCCGCCGACCCAACCAGCTGGGCAGGCACCTGCGTGGCGGCATGTGGATCTTCGTGGAGACCCACCACTGCGCCACCTCAGCTGCCTGCCTGCCTACATGGCACCGCGGGCGCCGCTGGCCAGGGCGCGTGTCGACACGAGAAGGAGCAGCGACAGACGAGATAGTGCTCTCCCCTGTCCCCGATAAAGCAGGGACACCTGGGCAAGACGCATTAAATGCGCCTTGTCATGTAATGCAAGGGATAACCTCACATCATTGTACCCTTTCCACCTCCTGTGTGCCACCGTGGCAACCCCTTTCCTATAAAAGGAGGCCCGAGGCGACCAGGAGGAGGATTCGGCTTTTTGGAGCTCCTCACGCGCCATAGCTAGCTCAAGAACACAGATATACAATCCACCAAAGCAGGAGTAGGGTTTTATGCATCCTTGCGGCCCAAACCTGGATAAATGAACCGTGTGCTATCTGTTTGATCCGCTCTTCTCACGACCCCGCGCCCCGCAACCGTAGTAGGGATTCTTGTGATCCCATAGGTGTCGTTCCCACCGACATCTTTGGCGCGCCAGGTAGGGGGCGCAGTTGTGAGAATCGGCTTTAGCAGTTAGTTTGATGCTTCTTCATCGTCATGGCGCCCAAGAAGAAGACGACGGTGGCGGTTGGCCCGTCGGAAGCCGGACATCCCGTCCCGACGCGGGCGAGCAGTGGACGGTCGCAGAAAGGACCTGGGGCGCCATTCGCGAAAACCAACACCGTCCCAGCAGCCAGAGTTTGAGAGGCGGCGATGTTCGTGCGCCTGGTAATGGGCCGCGCGCCGCCAAATCCAAAGACGGAGCCAGGCCCTCCACGGGTAGCGCGGGGCCTTCCAAGATAGCTGCCACCCGGCCGAAGGCGATGCGAGGGCCTCCAAGACTCCCACGCCGGCGCCGATGGCGCGCTCCTCTCAAGCGGCGTGTGACGAACGGCGTAATCACGCCGAAGACCCCGGGCATCGCCGCGGGAAGAGCCCCGAGCGCCACTCCCGGGAGGTAGAAGACCTGCCCGCTCGCCGAGGCGCTGGTGAAGATGGCATGCGACCGCGGGGTCGTGATAGAGCTCCTTCTGACATGGTCAGAAGTCGAAGCACGTCGCGATCCGTGTAGGTTTTGCTGCCACCAACGCCAGCAGAAGCCCTGGCGCGTGCGCAGTTGCTCCTCGATTTTCCTCCCACTACGGGGAAACTCGACGAATGGAGAGCCACTATCCGAAGCCTTGTTGCGGTGGCCAACAAAGACGAACCGAGTCCGGTGGAGCCCCCGGGTCGACGCTCCGACGGAGTCCCACACACCAGTGGCAGGAAAGCCGGCGGCACCGCGACCACGGTGCACTCGCCTCCTCCTTGCCCAGTACCGCCGACGCCAGCCCGTCGCGATGTTACGGGCTTCGAAATCTCCATAGCGTCGTCCGACCCGCGGACCCACTATGACCAGCGCCAAGTCCTTCGGGAACGAGAACATGAAGACGCTCGAACCACTATCGAGCGCTGCCGCGGAGCGCGCCACCAGTCAGACAGGCGAGCAGGGCCTGCTGTGAACCACCCGGCACAGGAGAGCCCTGGAGGCCTACCTTACGAGGTAGGCTGTCCGGCTTTTACCCGTGAGCTGCGACAGTTCCAGTGGCCCACTCACCGCACCTTCAAACCTGACGTGGGCGAAAAGTACAGCGGCAAGACCCACCCGTCCGAGTTCCTCAGCATCTACACCATTGCGATGCAAGCTGCCAGATCCCGCGACGATAAGGTGCTTGCGAATTACTTTCCGTTGGCTCTTAAACCCAACGCCATGTCATGGTTGATGCACTTGCCGGTAGACTCTATTTCCTCCTGGTCGGATTTGTGCCATGAGTTTGTGGGCGCCTTTACTGGAGGCCACCAAGCCCATGGCCAAGCGAGCGACCTGCACGTCATTCCCCAGAAGGGAGGCGAGAGTCTCCGCAAGTATATACAGAGGTTCAGCCGGATACAGTACAATATCCCTGATGTTCACCCTACCGCCATCATCAGCGCGTTCCATCAGAACGTGCGTAACCGCAAGATGCGCGAAGAGCTGGCAATGAACAAGGTGAAAGATGTAGCAGAACTCTATGTTCTTGCTGACAGATGTGCCCGGGTTGAAGAGGGAAGGAAGTACCCCGGCGAAGACGCCGGCGTGGAAACCGACTCCTCAGAGAGAGATACTGCTGCCCCGGCGAAGAAGGGCCGGCGTCGCAACACGAAGCGCAAAGGTAAAGCCGTGCGTGCCGTCGAGGGATCTGGTGACACCGGCTCCACCAAGAAAACCAAGGCAGATGAACCCGGCAAGGAAATTGCCGGATGTGTCGCCTGTCGGGCCTTGGCGGTTGCCGAGAAGCCAGGAAACTCCGACAAGCGATACTGCAAGATCCGTCGCACCAAAGGCCATGCTCTCCAAGACTGCCGACAGGTTGCGCTCCTCGCTGAGAAGCAGAGGGCTGAATATGAGAGGCGGGACAAGGAGAAGGGCCAAGATGGTGCTGAGGGGTCCGGCAAGAAGCGTGACGGCCAGGCGGGCCGTCGCGGCAAGGATAAACAACAGGAGAGGCCCGTCCGGGGCCGTGACAAAAAGCCAGAAGACAACGATCACGAAGGGGACGACGAATCCGGCGACCAAGAGTTTCAGAAAGCTACAGAGGCCATGTGCATCGACAGCGGTGCCTCGCTGTATGCTTCTCACTGCCAGCTTAAACAGTGGGCGCGAGAGATTACAGCGGCAGAGCCGTCGTTTGATGCCCAAAGGCCGCTGAAGTGGTCCAGCACACCTATCATTTTTGACACTGAGGATCACCCTGATCGCACTACTGCGGTCAGGTGCTTGCCATTGTTGGTTTCACCAACAATACGCAACCTCAAGGTGACAAAGATGCTAGTCGATGGCGGGGCCAGTCTAAACTTGATCTTGCCTACCGTGATCGAGAAACTGCAGATTCCTGATGGAGACCTCGAAAAGACGGGCACGTTTTAGAGGGTCAACCCAGGAAGAAGCCAACCTAAGGGAAAGGTCACGCTGCCCGTGACTTTTGGAAGCAATCTGAACTACAGGATGGAGAGGATCGTGTTTGATGTTGCCAGGATCCCCTTGCCTTACAACGGGATCCTTGGCCGCCCAGCGCTGGCCAAGTTCATGGCGGCGTCACACTATGCCTACAACACCCTGAAGATGCCAGGACCTGTGACGATCATCACCATCCCCTCCGATAAGAAATATGCGCTGATTTGCGCTGACCAACTATACCAGTAAGCAGTTGCAGCAGCTGCCGCCACTAGGGCACTTGCTCCTGCCGCTGGGACCCCGGGAGGGAAGAAGAAGAAGACCGGTGAGACCTCGGACACCCACTCCGGCAAGCGCACCTTTCGGAGTATAGCACTCCCATCGAGGATGTGCCAGAGAGCTCCACCGGCGGAAACAAGAAGCCCAGGGCCATACCGTCGGGAACCAAGAAGGTTTCTGTCAATGAGGACGGCACGGGAGGGGCTTTCACCATAAGCTCCACCCTTGATGACAAATAGGAAGACGCGCTCGTCACCTTCCTGTGGGCGAATGTCGTTGTGTTTGCATGGCAAGCTTCCGACATCCCCGGTGTTCCCAGGGAGGTGATTGAGCACCACCTTGCTGTCTGTCCTCATGCGCGGCCCGTCAAGCAGAAGGTCAGAAAGCAAGCTTTCGAACGATAAGAGTTCATCACAGAGGAGATCCGGAAACTGGAAGCAGCGGGTTTGGTAAGAGGAGTGCTCCATCCAACGTGGTTGGCCAATCCAGTTGTAGTGCGCAAGGCTAATGGGAAGTGGAGGCTGTGTATTGATTACACAGATATCAATAAGGCTTGTCCTAAGGACCCCTTCCTGTTGCCGCGCATCGACCAGATTGTTGACTCCACAGCTGGGTGTGATCTATTGTCATTCCTCGATGCCTACTCCGACTACCACCAGATCTTCATGATAAGAGAAGACGAAGAGAAAACAACATTCATCACCCCATGTGGTACGTATTATTTCATGCGGATGCCTTTCAGGCTGAAGAGTGCTGGTTCGATGTTTGCAAGGTCGGTATAGATTGGTTTTGAACCCCAGCTCCATAGAAATATGAAGCTTATATGGATGACATAGTGGTCAAAACCAAGGACAGGGCAACCCTCATACCGGATTTGCAAGAAACATTTGCAAACCTGCGCAAGATCAATCTCAAGCTGAACCCTGAGAAGTGCGTCTTTGGCGTCCCGTCCGGCAAGCTTCTCGGGTTCTTTGTGTCACAGCGTGGGATAGAGGCCAATCCGGACAAGATCAAAGCTATAGAGCAGATTGAAGCACCCAAGCAAATCAAGGATGTGCGTCGGCTTGCTGGTTGCGTCGCCGCCATGGGCAGATTCATTTCCAAGTCTGCCGAGCGTGCCCTTCCCTTTTTCAAGATCCTGAAAAAGGAGGGCCCGATGGAGTGGATGCCAGAAGCTGAAGCAGCATTGCAATATTTGAAGAAGTACCTCTCCTCCGCGCCAATACTAGTTGCGCCTAGGCCACAGGAGCCGTTGCTGCTATACCTGGCGGCAACGAACCAGGTGGTCAGCGCCGCACTAGTGGCGCAGAGAGAGGTTGACGACGAGGTAATGGCAGCGACAGAGCTCGACACCACCAATGCAGAGACGACACAGCCAGTTGAAGTGCCGCCGAAGAAGAAAATGATGCAGCACCCGGTCTACTTTGTTAGTTCCCTCCTGCAGGGAGCTAGATCAAGGAACTCCGGCGTGCAGAAACTGCTCTTCGGCCTTCTTATGGCCTCGAGGAAGCTGCGTCACTACTTCCAGGCACACGAGATCACTGTCATCACTCGCCTCCCTCTGCAACGGATATTGCACAATCCAGATGCAACGGGGAGAATTGTGGAATGGGCACTGGAGCTGTCCAGCTTTGGCCTCAAGTTTGAAAGTACTTTGACGATTCAGAGCCGAGTCCTGGCGGAGTTCATTGCAAAGTGGACCGCAACGCCTGACGAAGAAGCCCAAGAGACTGCTCTCCCCGGCAAGGAGGCAAGTTGCAGCTGGATCATGTACTTTGATGGAGCTTTCTCCTGACACGGCGCCGGGGCTGGCGTACTGCTTGTCGCGCCCACCGAAGAGCACCTCAAGTACATGATCCAGATGCACTTCCCCAGGGAGGTGTCAACAAACAATACCGCAGAGTACGAAGGGCTGCTTGCTGGTCTTAGGATTGCGGCGGACCTCGGAATCAAGAAGCTCATCGTCAGGGGCGACTCGCAGCTCGTCGTCAAGCAAGTCAACAAGGACTACTAGAGACCGTTGATGAAGGCCTACGTCGATGAAGTGAGAAAGCTGGAAGAGCGTTTCAACGGTATACAGGCTGAATACGTTCCCCGAGCGGAGAACGATATCGCCGATTACCTGTCAAAATGCGCTGCCCTCAAGCTACCTGTGGAACCAGGTACCTTTGTGCTCCAACTAACTCAACCATTCGTTGATCCATCAACAGAGCAGAACAAGAGGAGGAAATCAGGACCCGGCAAGTACTTTCCCGCCGAGCTCCCCGGAGCTGCCGGCAAGCATGTTGCCGATGACACTGAACTCGCCACGGGGCGGCTAGCTCCGGCGGAGCGTCAAGCTCTTGCCGTCGAGACAGCCGCTCCCATAGAGGAGGAAATGCCTTTAGTCCTCGCCGTCGAGCCCTAGGCTCCAGTGTGGGCACAGCATACCGTCCGATTCCTCCAAACAGGGGAACTTCCTGAAGAGCAGGAAGAAGTGGAAAAAGTAGCCCGTCGCTCTACCATGTACCAGTTCGTCGATGACGTCCTGTACAGAAAGAGGCCGAATGGTGTGAAATTGAAGTGTATCCCTCGGGAGGAAGGACTGGAGCTGTTGGCGGAGATACACGGAGGCATATGTGGATCCCACATCGGGTCAAGGGCCATTGCCGGCAAGGCATTTCGGCAAGGCTTCTTCTGGCCCACCACCCTCCAGGATGCGACGACACTAGTCACCAGGTGTGAAGCGTGTCAGTTCCATTCAAAGAAGCTTCATCAGCCAGCTCAAGCCCTTCAAACCATTCCTCTCTCCTGGCCCTTCTCGGTCTGGGGGCTCGACATACTGGGCCCTTTCCCCCGCGCTGTCGGGGGCTTTGAGTACTTGTACGTTACAATCGACAAGTTCACAAAGTGGCCGGAGGTGGAGGCAGTGAGGAAGGTGACAGCTCAGTCAGCCGTCAAGTTCTTCAAGGGACTAGTGTGCCGTTTTGGTGTACCCAACAGGGTCATCACCGACAACGGCACACAGTTCACAAGCCGCACCTTCATCCAATATATCCAAGACCTCGGCAGCAAAGTCTATTTCGCTTCTGTTGCTCACCCACGAAGCAATGGTCAAGCTGAGAGGGCAAACGCTGAAGTACTGCGAGGCTTAAGGACCAAGACCTTTGACAGGCTTCACAAGAGTGGAAGGCGCTGGATTGATGAGTTGCCGACGGTTCTTTGGTTGATCAGGACGACGCCAAATCGAGCCACCGGCCAGACACCCTTTGCCCTAGTATACGGGGCAGAAGCAGTTCTCCCCACTGAACTCATATACGGGTCACCTCGAGTGCTCGCTTATGATGAGCTTGAGCAAGAACAACTACAGCAAGATGACGCAATGATCCTTGAGGAAGATCGTCTTCGGGCGGCTGTGAGAGCAGCACGCTACCAGCAAGCCTTGCGCCGCTACCATAGCCGCAAGGTTCATGCCCGAAGCCTTGAGGAAGGCGACCTTTTCCTTCGGCGCATTCAATCGGCCAAGAATTCCAACAAGTTGACGCCAAAGTGGGAAGGCCCTTATCGGGTAATACGAGTCACCAGGCCCGGCGCAGTCCACCTGGAGACATAAGATGCCGTTCCGGTGAGTAACTCCTGGAACATTGAGCATCTTCGCAAGTTTTACCCGTGAGGCGCGGCTTGCCGGGCCCCCCGGCAAGCCACCTTTTGTACAAGCATTGCCGATGATGCATGTAACCCTTTGTACAAAGCCAGGCGCAGACCCTAAGCATAAATAAATGAAGCGCTGGTGCCCTAAGTTATAGCATGCATGCTAGGTTGAGTCTTGTCCTTGGTTAGGGTTGATAGTGCTTAGTGGCGACTAACCCCTAGCTTAGAGGTCGAGTGTGCGTCTCTTTGTCTTTCTTTTGTCTTCTTTGGTTCACAGGACACACGGATATCTGTGCCAAACCACTTGGGGAGGAAAAGAAGATGAACAGACCAGCATCTAGCCCCCGGCAAGCCAGCATTGCCGTGGGCTGCAAGAGCAAAGATTCACCCACGACGAACCAGGGTTGCCGGGGGCTGCATCTTTAGATAAGTTCTTCATCCCTTATCATGCATTCCATTATGGACTGAGGTATGTGAAACCTCGTTTTCCCCTAAGCTACCGTGCTCCCATAACTCTAGGCCCTAGGGCTCGTTCCTGGGGCCAAGTTTGGTTGTAGTCGCGGCAGCGAAAGGATGAAACAAGGAGCCAGAACCCGCCTCATCCCTGCCTCCGCCAAAGGCGTGAGGAAGGTCGAGCGAAGTGGGGAGATGGCAAGGCCTATTGCCGGGCAAGGAAATGTTTATCTTGAAGATATCAAGGATTTACTCCTTGTCGTGGGTTCCACCCGCAAACAAATGACCCGGCAAGCATCCCTTTTTCATTAAAAACATTCCACTCAGGTACAGTCCATAGGGAATGAAAAACATGAATGATGGGATTACAAGTTTTAAATTCAACAAAGGCCCGAAGGCTTACAAACTAAAAAGAGACAAGGTGCCTGTAATACCTTTCTTGTCCCTCTCCTCAGGAGGCAGGTCAAGGAGGGGAAAGAGACAAAAGGAGCGCCTGGGCGAGCTACGGGTGGCAGAAGACACCAAGAGAACATCTTGGTGGCCGTCCAAAGGCTGGATGGTGATGGCGGCGCCGGAAGCAGAGCTCGAAGACGAGGCGGCAGGACGTCAGCGCGCGTCGAAGGCGTCGGTGCCCGTGTACTCTGACTTGACGGCCTTGCCGCCCGCCCTCTTCCTCTTTCGCAGCCTCCCAATGCCAGCCGCCCAAGGAGACGACCCCGAGAAGTTCAGGGAGCCGGCGACGCGGATGATGGGGTCACCGGTGCCGCACGGAGCGGCACCCGACACCTAATCGGACCCGTCATCCTGCCGCCTACTACCCTCGTCGTCGCTGCCACTGTCCTCCTCGTCACTCCCGCCCGAGGAGGAGTCTTCACTATCAGAAGACCTCTCCACGCAGCACCTTGCACGGGTCCCAAAGCACCTGAAGACCTTGACGGAGAGAAGGCCACCCTCCATCAGCTTAAAAAGGAGAGTGAGCCCCTCCGTCAAGCGGTGGATATGGGCAAACGTCTTCCATCCCCGACGGAGATACATCACGTGAGGGGCGGGGAAGTCGACGCGGGTCCGCATGCCACTGATCCCGCAGCCCCTCATGTGCAGCCACAATGACTCCGACGGATCCAGCTCCACCTCCCGTGCGAATGGAGTCGGGAGACGAAGGCGACGGCGAGGCGGCCGGCGCAGCCTGACAAAGAACTCGCAAGGGTCATCCCCAACGTGGCCCTCCATGGGGGGAGGAACTGCTGGCGGAGGCGAGGCCGGCGCGCCGCCCCGTCCTCCTCTTCCCCGAGCGCCTCGGCCTCGCCCACGGCCTCGCCCCCTCCCCCTTCCCCTCACGGCTGGCTCTGCCACCGCGGGTGCAGGAGAAGGAGGGACGCGTTGTCGAGCGGCGACCCTTGTCGCCACCGTTGAGGGACCAGGATTCCCTCTCTCCATGGCGGATGGAAGAGGGGAGCAGAAGCTGAAGGAAGGAGGAGATGAAGGAATGCGGGACGCCATCCCCCCCTCCCGCTCTTTATAAAGGAACGGGGTGGGGGCTCGGCCACCCCGCTCAGCCAATCAAGACGCCGAAGGCGCAGGGAACTGGGACCGACCCGCCGCCCCAGCCCGCGGCGGCCCGGTTTCCCGCCTCCACCGTTCGCCACCCCAAGCGCATGAGAGCCATGTGGCAGGCGTGCAGGACCAAGGCGACGGGTGAGGCGACCTCTCCCCACCCCGTGATCGTAGGGAGTGGATGCCTTGAAGACCACGCCTCGGCCCTGTTCAGTAAATGGGCCGCGCCTCCACGCCTCCCTCCGTTTATGGGGAGGGTGCGAACCGCCCCCTTTACTACGACGTGACGCATGCATGCAGAGCTCAGCCCCACGCATGCCGCCCACGTCACACACGCCTCCCCACGCCGCACCACGCGCGGGAAGCGTGAGAAGCACAGCGCGCGAAGAAACTTACCACGGTAAAAACCGCCCCGCCTGCCCGCGCACCATTTTTGGGCCTAGGCCAACGACGCGATTGCGCTTACATGTGGCCTAGGCCCGGGGGCTCCTGTCGGTGTACAAAAAGAGGGGTACACTTTTTGTACCCCTATAACTGTGCATGGGCAGTCTGAGCCATGGGCACCACCACACTGAGCAAGGCAAGGGAGGTGAGCCAAGGTAAGGCCGAAGCTCAGGAGAAGCAGAACGACGCCAAGACCAAGACCACAAAGAGCAAAGGGGACGAAGCGGAACCCCCCGGCAAGATCCTTGCCGGGAGGCAGTTTTAGCAAACCCGGCAAGACCCTTGCCGTGGCAGCTCGCCCCACACCTACGGAGTAAGTCACCCTTGAGTCCACTGCCCCCATGGGGCAAGGATTCGGGAGACATCCCCGTGGTGGCATGCAGATCTTTGTGAAGACATTCAAGATCAGATACACCCTTTAGAAGATGATGATCCTTGGCGGGATCCCAGCCAAGGAGGACCACAAGGCCCCTGGCAAGAGCCTAGCCGGGGATGACAGCAGGCGCCACGGCAAGACCCTTGCCGGGGCCCCGGCAAGGCCCTTTCCAAGAACACCTGTAGGGCCACCATCAGGCCCACGCCAGTCAAACCTCCACAGCCGTTTGCATGCAGCTGCCGACCCAACCAGCTGGGCAGGCACCTGCGTGGCGGCATGCAGATCTTCATGGAGACCCACCACCGTGCCACCTCAGCTGCCTGCCTGCCTACATGGCACCGCGGGCGCCGCTGGCCAGGGCGCGTGTCGACACGAGAAGGAGCGGCGACGGACGAGAAAGGGCTCTCCCCCGTCCCCGATAAAGCAGGGACACCTGGGCAAGACGCATTAAATGTGCCTTGTCATGTAATGCAAGGGATAACCTCACATCACTATACCCTTTCCACCTCCTGTGTGCCACTGTGGCAACCCCTTTCCTATAAAAGGAGGCCCGAGGCGACCAGGAGGAGGATTCGGCTTTTTGGAGCTCCTCACGCCCCATAGCTAGCTCAAGAACACAGATATACAATCCACCAAAGCAGGAGTAGGGTTTTACGCATCCTCGCGGCCCGAACCAAGATAAACGAACCGTGTGCTATCTGTTTGATCCGCTCTTCTCACGACCCCGCGCCCCGCAACCGTAGTAGGGATTCTTGTGATCCCATAGGTGTCGTTCCCACCGACAGACCCAGTGTCTGACGAAGAAAAGGCAACGAAGGGAAAGAAGAACGGCAACGGCAAGGGTCACCAGCATAACCCGGCAAATCAGGGAGGTAACAGACGTAAGGCTGATGAGTTTGTTGCTAATACTAATGCGCAGGGTGGTAATCAGCGGCGCAAGGGCAGACAACCCCCTCGATCGGGCGGGCCCCACCCTTGAGCAGTTGTTGAATGAACCTTGTCCAAAGCACGGCACCCGGGAGAAGCCAGCCACCCACTTGTGGAAGGATTGCATGATCATGAAGGCATTTAAAAATTCAAATGCGTTTGATGGGGGTCACGGCCCGGGCGCCGGTTCAGGTGGAGGCGGCTTCCAGGGCCCGGGCGCCGGTTCAGGCGGAGGAGGTTTTCACGGTCAGGGTTATCCTGGTCACCAAGGAGGATATAATCAGCAACCCGGCTAGGGTAATCAGCAGCAGTAGTCCGGTTATCAGAGCAACCTGAAGCAGCTGAGTAGTGGGCAATATCATGTATTTACAACCAGTTTATGTAAGAGGGACCAAAAACTTCACAAGAGAGCCGTCAATGCTGTTGAGTCGGCAGTTCCACGTTATTTACATTGGTCAGAGCAGCCTATTGTGTGGAGCAGAGAGGATCACCTGCCCCGGGTTGATAATCCGGGTCACTTGGCTTTGGTGGTGGCACCTCAAGTTGGTGGAAACAAGTTTACTAAGATACTCATGGATGGAGGCAGCAGCATCAACATCCTCTACTATGAGACGTTCCGCCGGATGGGATTGACTGATAAAAACCTTAAACAATCCAACACTGTTTTTCATGGTGTGGTACCTGGTAAATCGGCATACCCGGTTGGTAAGATTGAGCTGGAAGTAGCCTTTGGGGACGATTATGACTCCAGAGCGGAAAAATTAACCTTTGAGGTGGTTAAGATCAAGAACCCATATCATGCTCTGTTTGGGCGGCCGGCTTATGCCAAGTTCATGGCTCGGCCGTGTTACATGTATTTGCAGCTCAAGATACCGGGTCATAAAGGCACCATTACCGTACATGGGAGCTGGAAGATAGCATTGGAGTGTGAAGAAGGTGATGCTGCCGATGCTGAATCTGTTTGTGCAACAGAGGAGTTAAAATTTTACAAAGATCATGTTGACCCGGTAGACATGACATCATTAAAGAAACCAACAACAGAGCATAAGCCGGAGTTGAAATTCAAATCAGCTGATGACACTAAGATGGTTGACTTTGTACCTGGCAACTCATCCAAACAGTTCATCATCAGCGCAAACTTGGATCTGAAATAGGAAAGCGCGCTCATCGAGTTCATCGGTGAGAACCGGGACATCTTTGCATGGAAACCTTCAGACATGCTGGGTGTCTCGAGGGAACTCGCTGAGCATACTCATAATATCAATCCAAAGTTCAAACCTATCAGACAGTTTCTCCGACGGTTCAATGAAGAAAGGCGCAAGGCCATTGGAGAAGAGGTGGCCCGGCTCTTGGCAGCCGGGTTCATTGTGGAGGTCTTTCACCCCGAATGGTTAGCTAACCCGGTGCTTGTACTTAAAAAGAATGGCACCTGGCATATGTGTGTGGATTACACCGATTTGAACAAAGCTTGTCCGGCTGATCCTTTTGCTCTCCCCCGTATTGATCAGATCATTGATGCTACGGCGGGTTGCGCACGTTTGAGTTTCTTGGATGCTTATTCTGGTTATCATCAGATTAAGATGGCGGTCAAGGATCAGGAGAAGACAACTTTTATTACTCCCTTTGGAGCTTTCTGCTATGTGTCTATGCCTTTCGAGCTTAAGAGTGCCCAGGCGACTTACCAGCGGTGTGTGGAGAATTGTCTTCATGATCAGATTGGGCGTAATGTTCATGCTTATGTGGATGACATAGTGGTGAAATCCAGGAAAGAGGAAACCTTGATCACAGATCTGAAAGAGACTTTTGATAATCTCTGGGTCTACAAGATGATGCTTAACCCAGCCAAGTGTGTTTTTGGAGTCCCAGCCAGCAACCTTTTGGGTTTTTTGG
The DNA here is from genome assembly GCF_003073215.2 of Triticum urartu. NCBI lineage: Eukaryota > Viridiplantae > Streptophyta > Magnoliopsida > Poales > Poaceae > Triticum > Triticum urartu. The sequence goes on along the minus strand of NC_053026.1, from coordinate 464,506,301 downwards.
TGTCCAGCAGAGGCATTGAAGCTAACCCGGAGAAAATCAAGGCAATTACATCCCTAGCCAAACCAACATGCATCAATGATGTCCAGCGGCTGGCGGGTCGAGTTGCTGCTTTGAGCCGGTTCATAAGCCGGTTAGGGGAAAAGGCAATGCCTCTGTATCAGATGATGAAGAAAACAGATGCTTTTGTTTGGAGCGATGCTGCGAATGCCGCTTTTGAGGATCTGAAGACACAGCTTGCTGAGCCGCCAGTCCTGGCTCCTCCAGTTGAGAAAGAGCCGCTATTGTTATACGTGGCTGCCAACTCGCAAGCTGTTAGTGTGGCTATTGTGGTAGAGCGCAAGGAGGCTGGCAAAGAGCATCCAGTTCAACGGCCAGTTTATTAAGTCAGTGAAGTGCTAATTGAATCTAAACAACGATATCCACAATGGCAGAAGATTGTATATGGGGTGTTCATGGCAAGCCGGAAGCTTAAGCATTACTTTCAGGGACATCCAATCACTGTGGTTAGCTCTGCTCCTTTGGGAGACATTATTCAAAACAGAGGAGCCACTGGGCGAGTCGCCAAGTGGGCAATTGAGCTTGGGTCTCATGAGTTGAAGTATGTTCCACGTACTGCAATTAAGTCTCAAGCCCTGGTTGACTTCATCAATGACTGGATAGAGATGCAGATGCCAGAAGAGAAGCCAGACAACACGTATTGGACTATTCATTTTGATGGGTCCAGGTAGTTGGAAGGCTCGGGGGCTGGAGTCGTGCTGACTTCCCCATGAGGTGACAAATTTTGTTATGTGTTACAGTTGATGTTTCCTTGCACTAACAACGCAGCAGAGTATGAAGCCTTGCTCCATGGTCTTCGAGTGGCAAAAGAGATGAGCTTGAGCCGGGTCAGATGTCTTGGCGACTCGGATCTAGTGGCTCAACAGGTAACTGGCAAGTGGGATTCCAAGGACCCTCTCATGGCGGCTTATCACCGAGAGGTTGATGCCATTGCAGGATATTTTAAAGGTTATCAGGTGGATCACATTGACCGTCGAAAGAACGAAGTAGCTGATGCTTTAAGCCGGCTGGGGTCTCAGCGTAAGCCGGTGCCGCCTAACACCTTTTTGGATGTTTTGCATAACCCCTCTGTCAAGTTGCCCACAGAAGAAGATTTAGTTATTCCTGACCCAGAGGTGCAGTTGGTAGCGGCTCTTCATGTCATCCCAGATTGGACGGTGCCGTTCTTGGCTTCCATGACCCGGGGAGAGTTGCCAGCGGATGAGACCCTGGCTCGACAGATAACCCGGTGATCTAAGTGCATGACAATTTCAGATGGAGAGTTATATCATCGCAGTGTTTCCAGAGCGTTTTAGTGGTGTGTTTGTCCCAAAGAAGGTCAAGAAATCCTTCGTGAGATCCATGAAGGCGATTGTGGTCATCACGCCGGGTCAAAATCTTTAGTGGCCAAGGCGTTTCTTCATGGTTTTTACTGGTTGACGGCTCACGCTGATGCAGAAGATCTGGTCAGTAGATGTGATGGATGTCAGAAATTTGCACAACGAGCGCATGTGCCAGCTCAAGAGCTCCGGATGATTCCAATCACTTGGCTGTTTGCGGTCTGGGGCTCGACATGGTGGGACCTTTTAAAAGGTCTAAGGATAAAAATACACATCTCCTGGTGGCAGTTGATAAATTCACCAAGTGGGTTGAGGCGGAGCCTGTGAGTAAATGTGACGCAGCCACGGCGGTTCAGTTCATGAAAAAAGTGATTTTCCGTTTCGGTTTTCCACACAGTATTATCACTGACAATGGCACTAATCTGTCCCAAGGGGCTATGGAAGAGTTTTGTCAATGAGAACACATATGGCTTGATGTTTCTTCTGTAGCCCATCCTCAATCCAACGGTCAAGCTGAGAGAGCCAATCAGGAAATTTTGAAAGGGCTCAAACCCCGACTTATGGTTCCTTTACAGCGAACACCGGCTTGTTGGGTAGAGGAATTACCCTCGGTGTTATGGAGTATCAACACTATGCCCAATAGGTCTACGGGTTACACACCTTTCTTCATGGTTTATGGAGCAGAAGCAGTATTGCCTAGCGACATCTGTCATGACTCGTCCCGTGTGGTGGCTTATGTTGAAGCTAATAATGAACAAGCCAGACAGGATGCACTTGACTTATTGGATGAAGAAAGAGACTTAGCAGCAGCCCGGTCAGCAATTTATCAATAGGACTTGCGTCGTTATCACAGCCGCCGGGTTAAGTCCAGGACTTTTCAGGAAGGCGACTTGGTGCTCTGGCTCATCCAGGATCTCTCATATGCACACAAGTTATCCCCACCTTGGGAAGGACCCTTTGTGGTCAGTAAGAATTGAAACAACGGGTCATATTACCTCATTGACATTTGAGAGCATGCAGACTCACATAAGTCGGAGGAGGAGACCCGCCGGCCATGGAACATTGCTCAACTTCGGCCATACTACACCTGAGCCACCGGCTCTCATCATGTACATACGTTCACATTGTATATATCATGATAAGCAATAAAGTAAGACCATCGGTCTCTTTTCTTTTCAAAGATTATACATCTTTTCTCATTTTCAAAAGACTATTAAGGAGCTGATCATATTTGAATCAAGTTTACCCTTTTTGTCCGGCTTATGATCGTATCTGAATCTAAGCTGTAATCTCATGGTCACTTGGGGGCTTCCTATTCAAACATAGGTCGTATTCAAACCAAAGAGAACATAGCTGTCGTAACCCTCTTGATCGGCTCAAGGCCAAACTCACTTGGGGGCTTCTTGATCGTATCCGAATCATAGCTTAACCCCTCTTGAGTCCAACTTGGATCATATTCGAATCAGGGTCGTTAAAAACCTCTCAAGGTCATTTGGGGGCTTCCTGTTCAAGCATAGGTCATATTCGAACCAAAGAGAACATAGCTGTCGGTACCCTCTTGATCGGCGCAATGCCAAAGCCACTGGGGGCTATATGGTCGTATTCGAACCTTATCTTAACCCCTTTGGTCCGGTTTACTGGTCGTATTCGAATCAGAAACCCCCACCTTTTGAATACAAGATTAAATCATGCTTGTTATCTTCTACTTGTCTTTTAGTTTTTTGTTGTTTTACATATTGCAAACAATTAGCCTGGTTTCCCCCACCGGCTCGACTATTTGACAACACAGCTGCCCGGGTCGTTCACGCCGGCGGTTTACGGATCAAAAGGTGCAACCTATCAAGGTATAGCAGTCATTGATTTCTTATAAAGATTGAATTATCAAAATTCATCACCCAGGTTATTTAAACTGACGATCTAAGGATCCAAGGGGACAAGGTATGGTTATTACTTGTACGCACTTACCTGATGCGTTAACTACAGAGTTAGCTTCAGCTCTTGTCCTTTATTTATATCTGTCTCTATTTCCTATCGTGGCAAATGCATGGGCTATAAACTGGGTGTTTTCAAACCGCTTTGGTTTTAAGCCGCCAAGCCAGTCTTTTCTTTGTGTGTACAGGAAACAGAGTTCAAGACATTGCAGATACAAGCATTAAAAGTAACACATACATTGATATCAGGAAACACAGAAGTCACATAAAAGTATTTTGTGTGCGATGGCATAAGCAGAACATAAGGTGTTTTAACAACTAACTTATTACAAGGCTTTATAAGCCCATGAAGATGCTCATTGTCCCTCTCTCGCCGGTTCACCACCTTCTGTTTGCTGAAAATTAGGTTTTGACCAATCAAAGCCATTCATGGCGACAAATTCGGCTTCGTCGTCAATCAGGCCGACCGGGTCAACCTCTGGGGCAAATGTATCTTCTCTTACTAGTGGGATCAAATCTGTTACTTTATATGAGGGAGTGGCCATCTTCTTATTCTCACTATCAAAACCCGGCTGGTACTTGTCAACATTGGTGTCATCTCCAAGGCTAGTCACCTGAGGCCGGACTTCGCTTACACAAGCCATGAAGTCATCCTGATCAAAAGGAGACCCGTCCTCCTTCACGGTTGGATAGCCTCTTGCTACGTTCGCCGGGTCTAGGTCTGGCACCCAAGCCTTGGAACGGCTTAGGGAAGTCAAAGCTTCGGCTCGCGCGCAGGAGCGTTTTACTTCTTGGAACCTGGCAGGAAGGATAGACAGCTTCTTCAGGACATCGCTGAGCCGGTTGGGTCCTTGATTAGCCGGAGAGATGGCAGCCAGAGCCCGTTGTGCACCGATATAGAATTGTTCTACCAAAGTATATACTGCCTTCAGTTTAATCAACGGGTCTTGGCTCAGATTCTTGCTTTGAGGACCTGCATAAATTTTTACACACAAAATCAGTTGGCAGATTATACTCCGGTTTGGCAAAAACACACAAAAGGTGAAGTCAGGCAAACGTACCAAAGATAGCAGCTACCATCTGTGACACCCGCCCTTTCAAACCATTCAACTCTGTTGAAATCTCTTTCAGAGCTGTTTCGGCTGTCTCAGCTCGTTGGATCAGAAGTGTTTTTTCCTTTTCCCAAGTTTTCTCCTTGGCAGCAAAGCTAGTCTTCAAATTTTCCGTTGCAGAGAGGCTTATTTGCAGTTTGGAGTTAGAAGATTTGATTTCTATCTCCTGACTTGCTAGCCAGGTCTTTGCGTCAGTCAATTGAGAGTTCAACTCAGACAAGGCATTCTATAAATCATTTAAACGAGCCAAGACTTGGTTTCAAATTCAAATTCAAGATTCAAGTCTCAAACACTTTACAAAGAAACCACTTGTAAAGTACTTGACACTTGGGGGTAATGTATGCCAAATCAGATTTCTATGACTCTACAAAAATATTTAAAGTCCCAAGTACCTTACAAAGTAACAACACTTGGCACTTGGGGGCTAATGTATGCAGTTCAGCAAGTTTATCAAGGTTAAACCAGAGCATTAAGTACATTGAAGACGGTCTTAACAACAATTTTTAAGTACCGATTCACTTATGATCAAAGTGAACCGGTACTTGGGGACTACAGGTGAAGCTTTGTTTTTATCATTGATTCCGAGATAAAAGCTTTGACCTATATTTTACAGTCTACATGTTATTTTATTTCTTTCATAATCTGAAGACTTGGGGGCTAAAGGAATATTAGTAAACCGGAAACAACGTACCTCATACTTCAACTGAAGCTGCTTGACCATCTCGATCTCAGACTCGCGACTGGAATGTACATGACTGAGATAGCCGGATAAAATGTCACTGGCATTGAGACGGTCATAGTTGGCAATGTCAAAGCGAACCTTCTACCTCTCTAATGCCTCTTGCTTTGCTGTGCACCGAGCCAGCACCGTTGGGTTCCCCGGCTCAACAAAGCGGCTCCCAGTAATTTGAACATCTTGAGCAGGTGGAGACGGCGGGTCGGTTGAGCTTGACAGTCCAGCTGTAGAAGGATTCATAGTGGCTTCGTCAAAAGACGACTCCGGAGGATTTGCTTCATTGACAATAGGCGGGTCCTTTTTGGAGCGTCAGTTAATGGAGAAGGCGGCCTAGCTGGGTCAGATGCCAACACTGGCGGGTCTTCCACCGGTTTTGCTGCCTTCGCCTTTTTTGATTTAGCTTGGCCGCTAAGGAAAAATGTTGTAGGAATGTCAGTATAAAGATAAAGCTGAACAACCCAAAAGAAAGGAGGATTACTGATTACCCGGGAGCAGTCTTGAAAGCCGGGAATTGGGTTTGCGAAGAGTCTCCAGAGGAACGAGACACCTCCTGAAAGAATAAAAAAAAGTTCACGGAAATACAAGGGAAAGGATCCATTAAGAAGAGTTAAAGACAGAGATAAGTAAACCTCATTTGGACGTTTCTGAGGAGTTTGTTGAAGGACGATAGCCGGTTCATCTTCAAACCCAGCTTCACGGCGGCTTTCATGTTGCTGCTTTTTCAAATGAAAGTTGGGATCCAAGTGATCTAAAGGGTTAGAAAACCTTACTTTACGGATCACTCGTCGAACTTTGTGTCTTGGTAAGGGCTCTGAGTCGGAGGAAATAATAGTTACCTCAGCTTCCCCGGCCTGACTGGCCCCGGTGTCATCCTGGTAGGGATCAGTGTCAATAAGATTGTTAAAAAAATTGGCCAAGGGAATCAAGGGCTACCTCTGAGTCAGATGTGTCATCAAGTTTCATCAAATCTTCAGCAGTGGTCTTCTTTTTCTTCTTTGATCTCCGGGCTGTTTTCTTGGCATTCATGGCGGCGATTTTCGCCTTCTTGGCAGCTTCATGGTCATATTTCACTTTCCAAAAGTCATAATTGTCCTACAAGGACAAGAGGAAGGATCAGTGCTAAACAGTACGGCTGAGCAAAATACAAAGGAAAAAAGATTAGAGTATCCTTACTTCTGGTTCCGGGTTAAGTTTACAGAAGGGATTTAACCCAACAATACTATAGTCCTCATACTTCCCATTCACCAAAAGGTTTGACATTGAGACAATGTCTTATTTGGTTAGTTGAACCGGGGTATGATGAAGAGAGTCGTCCGGGCCTCCACCATATTCATACATCAATTTGGACCGGCGGCTTAATGGAATAACCCGCCATGAGATCCAGCGGCGGGTCAGATCAACTCCGGTTAAACCGTTCCCCAACAAAGCGTTGATTCTTCTGATGGAGGGAAGTAGCTTCTTGTGTTCAGCAACAGTAAGTTTATCTGGAAGTGCGAACTTGGAGTCAAGACAATCGGGGCGGTAACCCGGCAGTGGCTTCTCGTTGGCTGGAGAGATGTCCTGACAGTAAAACCAAGTTTGGTTCTAGTCCTTTCGGTGACTTGGTAAAACTATGAGAGGGAAGACAGCACCCTGCCGGCGCTGAATCGAGATGCCTCCAAGCTCTAAGCTAAGGTCGTTGGTGCACTCGTTCTGCCGGTTCAGATAGAAGTATTCACTAAACAGTTCTACAATTGGCTCTTGCTGAAGATATACCTCACAGAGCACTTGGAAGTTACAAATATTTGATATGGAATTGGGCCCAATGTCCTGAGGATGGAGTTTGAAAAAGTGAAGGACCTCTCTGAAGAACTTTGAACCGGGCAGTGACAAGCCACAGTTCATGTGGTCAGTAAAGACAATCACCTCGCCGTCTTTTGGATTGGGTCGTTCTTCTTCCGGGTTAGGAGCACGATAAGACATGACGGTTTTTGAGGGAAGAAACCCAATGAGGAAGAAATCTTTTAAACGATCCTCAGTTATGGTTGAGGGGACCCAGTTATAGATGGTGGGTGTCTTTGATGGCATGATGTGCAAGGAACTGAAAAACAAAAAAAACATGCCGATTCAGTTTACGGCAAGATTAACAGTTAAAGGATGAAGACGTAAAACAAGTAACGACGGCGTAACTAAGGTCTAATGACATATAAGGAAAAGAAAGCCGGAGCGGTAAGCCGCCATGACTACGGATTCTTTCAGAAAGCAAATCCAGCTAAGTCTTGGTGTAAACAAGTTTCACCAAGCTATCCGTATTATTTTGGATCAAATGGTTGTCCCAAAAAGAAAATATTCTAGACCTAAAAATCCAGTACAGATGAGTTGACAGCTATAATGAAGCATCTATACAGGAAAAAGGGATCTATTGATATCAAAAATGGACGCAAAACAACTACCGCGCGAGTTATATATCTTTTTTGGATCAGAAGAAGTTGCGGAAGAAGAGCTACAAGAAGATCCATGATGAACAAGCGAAGAACACTAATGAACTCGCAACCCTAATATAGATCTAGATGCGTGAGAGAGAAGGAACTTACGAGATGCAGATCTACTGCGAAGAGTTGCCGCGTCTCTCTGGAGAAACTCAGGGTGGTGCAGTGGCTGACGTTGAGGGCAACGGTGAGTGCCACGGTGGCGGCGGAGCTCGAGAAGCAGGGAGGCAGCGACAGGAAGAAGAAGAAGAAGAGAGAGATAGAAGAATGAGGAAGGCCGGGGCAAGCCTATTTATAAGGACAAGATGCGGATAGACGGGCGTGAAAATCAAGGGAGAACCAAATAATGGTTATCCAGCTATATAGACGCCTCGATTCTCGGAGAGCATTAAAGATAAAAGGTCCGTTTGAAGATGACGTCATGAAAGTTTTTTGTGTTTTCAAAAGATGACATCACGGCGGGTTGCAGAGTTTTTCAGACAGAAGAAGATTAATTTCATCTAAGTATTGAAGATCGACAAAGAAAAAAGTTCAAAGTCAACCTGGGGCCTAATGTTGGGGATATTACTACCAGTATGACCCGCCCAGGAGGGGCCGGGTCAGCCCTAATGGCGGGTTACATAAGAAGCCCAATAAACATTCAAGATGATAGTTTATTAAACATATAGAAGGCCCAAAGGCCTGGGGCCGGCTTAAGGCCCGATATTGTAAACCGCCGTATGTAAGGAAATACTTGTAAAGAAAGGCATGTAAAGGAAGTCACCGAGCCGGACACGATTATGAGCCGGCCGAGACTCTGTAGGCCACGAGGCGTCAACCCATGTATATAAGGGGACGACCCGGTGGCGGCTTAGGGTAAGAAACAACCAGATCGATAACCAAGCCAGTGAGTTGAGCCCCTTGGAGATCGAAACCTCAGCAATACCAATCCCAACTAGACGTAGGCTTTTACCTTCATCGTAAGGGGCCGAACTAGTATAAAAACTCTCTCGTGTCCTTTGTCCCGATTAACCCCTTTAAGCTTCCTAGTGCGATGGCCATACGACTAAGTCCTTGCTCTAGGACATCTGACGTGTCAACTCCACGACAGCCGCCTTGCCCGCCGCTGCTGCCTTACCCGCACCGCCGCACCACCGCTCGCTGCCACCGGAGAACGCCGCTGCCTCCTGATCTGTCGTCGCCGCCGACGAACATCCGAGAAACACGAATAAAACCGCCCGTAACCGCCGACCCGCCGGTTCATCTCGGTTTATTTTTTTGGTCCGGTTTTCATTTAAAACCGAATGATTTTCTTTTAGATGGATCTATTTAGAGAACGTTCGCTCGTTAGGTTTGGAAAACGAACATTCGCTTTTTAGTCTTTACCTTTTTCTGTTAGTTTTAGACAGGGACTTCTTTGTAGATGTTTTATTTACAGTTTAGTCCCTGATCTTCAATCTATCACTACTTTTTGCTCGTTTGTCCAAATCCTACGAAACCAACACCCACTTCTTTGTTACGATCTCCTCTATCCAGTAATCTAACTTAAACTTGTTTTTGAAAGTTTAAAATTTGAATTATACCAGATTTGAATTCAAACTTCGTTTGATCATAACTTGAGTTTCGTAGCTCCGTTTGAGTTGATTCTTTTTGCCAATCAAAGCTCTTGACCTAAAATTTCTGATAAGACCAAATTCATATAATTTTGGTACTATTAGAAATTGTTTTATGTTGCAAGAGTTATTTGCTTGGTTTTGGTGTTTTCCAAATCGTCTTCTTCGTTCTTTCTGATCCTTTGGGTGATTGCTTATGTGTGGTTACTATTGCTTGCCTACTATAGATTGAACGGAGTGTGACGAGTAGAACTATCAAGAGTTATGAGTGAAAATCATCTTCATCAACATTGCAGGCAAGTTCACACTTTGATCATATCCCTTTCATACGCAGTTTTTATGCATTAGTTTCAACCCTCAAACATTGCAAGGTTAGGATGTCATTAACATGTGGGTTGGGAAGTAGTTGATGAGGTAGAACCTATTGCCCTGTTACATTCAAACCCTTGGGAGTTACTTACGCGTTGCTTATATTGCTATGCTATGCTCGTAGCCGTGGTTTGGGTGAGTGAAATCCATGACAGACATGAGATTGTTAATTAATGGTTCAACTTAAGGTGGCAACTTAAATACACGTCTGGGTGGATTGAGGCACCTGGAGTACCCAGTGTTGCCTGTATTTTTGGAAATCCCAGAGCACCCGTGTGATCTTCCTATGGACCGCCACACAGGCTCAAAGGGAACTGAGATGATTCATGCTAGAAACTTCCGTGTGCAGCCACAAGCTATTATGGGCTCTAGCATAGTTGAGTAAGTTACGTGAAGCTCTTGAAGAGGTGGATCAGCAGGTAGTGGGTTGTAGGTTTGGTATGGTCTGCCCGGAGTAGAGAGTTAATGTTTCTGAAAGACTATGTCTCGGTCATCCGTTTCTCAAACACCACGTAGTGCGAGAAATCCAACGGAGGCGATCGAGTCTTGTGGGGAAAAGTGCGCAAACCTATGCAGAGTGTACAAACTAATCATGATTAGCCGTGTCCCCGGTTATGGACATCTTGAGTCTCTGGTACTTGGATTATCATATTGATCTCATCACGTTACTTAAATAATTTGTTGGGTTATTAATGTTAATTTGGGATTGAGTTGGAGGAACCTTCTCAATATTTTTCAACCAACTTTGTAGTTAAATAAAATATATTCCTTTGCAGTAGGGAAAAATTGGCTTTTCGCAAAAACATTATAACCATAGAGCTTTTCCACCAGCCAAATATGCATGTAGTGATAGCCTTTATTCATCATTATCCTATGGTGTGAATTTGCCAGTACATTCAATGTATTGACCCTTTGTGGCTGCAACGTCTCATGTTGCAGGATTCTTACGACGAGTAAGTGATACGTTAGGGTTACGATTTCTACACTCAACTTTGCCGTTGGTGTTGATGGGAATCCACAACCTTGTTGTTACTTCCGCTATTTGGATTGAGGTAATAGTATTTACGTTATTTTATACATGTGATTTACCTCTATTATAAATCCTCGAGTACTATGTGTGTCAGCATACCGATCCAGGGATGACACGTAAGCACAGAGACTTAACCATCTGAGGTCGGGTCGCTACATCGGTTGCCTCAACTCGGGCACTGCTGCTCCATTGGTCGCTCGGGCCTCGCTGCCCGGGCGTCGGCGCTGCTTTGGCAGCCCGGGTATCGATGCTAACAAGCTCGTCCGCACGACGTCCCACGCCATCCGTCGTCGCCAGCCTCATCTCGGACTCCGCCGCCAACCAGCCTCCACCGAGCGGCGTCCCCGACCTTGCGCGTGATCGGCTTGATCACCCGCTCGCCGCCGCGATCCGCCTCATCTACGTCGCGCGACCGACCTGGCATGTTGGTTACGCGCGTCTCCGCAAGTCCCGTGAAGATCGTCCCCGAATTCAGCGCGCGTCTCCACCGATCGAGCATCGGGCTGTCGCTGTGTAGCCCCGTCATGCCGCAGCGCCGCCGCCCCGTGGTTCTCCCCGCTGCTGCATCGACCCGCGTGCTGCCATTGTGTCGCCCCTTTGGGTCGTAGTGCCGCGGCGCGGTCAACCGCCGCCTCGAGTATGTCCGTTTTAGGCTGTCTCCATGGCAGCGCCTACACTCGCGCTGCCGCTGCATCGCCCCAACGGGCCATAGCGAGCGTGGTACGTGGTCTCCGCCGCCGCCCGAGGCCGTCCCCACAGCTGCACCGACTCACGCGCCGCTGTTGCGTCGCCCCTTCGGGCCGCAGCGCCACGGCCCGCGGTCCCAGCCGCCGCCCGGTGGTCTTCCCGCCGTCGCCCCAACCTGCCCGCTGATACGTCTCCAACGTATCTATAATTTTTGATTGCTCCATGCTATATTATCTACTGTTTTGGGAAATATTGGGCTTTATAATCCACTTTTATATTATTTTTGGGACTAACCTATTAACCGGAGGCCCAGCCCAGATTTGCTGTTTTTGCCTATTTCAGTGTTTCGAAGAAAAGGAATATCAAACGGAGTCGAAACGGAACGAAATCAACTGGAGAAGTTATTTTTGGAAGGAAACCTACCGGATAGACTTGGACCCTACGTTAGAAGATGAAGGAGGAGCTCACGAGGGTAGGGGCACGCCCACCCCCCTAGGGCGCGCCCCCTGCCTCGTGCCCCCCCTTTGGTCCACCAACGTACCTCCTGCACCCATATATACCTACGTAACCTAAAACTTCCAGAAAAGAGATTAGATTGGGAGTTCCACCGCCGCAAGCCTCTGTAGCCACCAAAAACCTCTCGGGACCCTGTTCTGGCACCCTGCCGGAGGGGGGAACCCTCATCGATGGCCATCTTCATCATCCCGGCGCTCTCCATGACGAGGAGGGAGTAGTTCTCCCTCGGGGCTGAGGGTATGTACCAGTAGCTATGTGTTTGATCTCTCTCTCGTGTTCTTGAGATGATACGATCTTGATGTATCGCGAGCTTTGCTATTATAGTTGGATCCTATGTTTCTCCTCCCCCTCTTCTCTCTTGTAATGAATTGAGTTTTCCCCTTGAAGTAATCTTATCGGATTGAGTCTTTAAAAATTTGAGAACACTTGATGTATGTCTTGTTGTGGATATCTGTGGTGACAATGAGATATCATGTGATTCACTTGATGTATGTTTTGGTGATCAACTTGCGGGTTCCGCCCATGAAACTATGCATAGGGGTTGGCACACGTTTTCGTCATGATTCTCCGGTAGAAACTTTGGGGCACTCTTTGAGATCCTTTGTGTTGGTTGAATAGATGAATCTGAGATTGTGTGATGCATATCGTATAATCATACCCACGGATACTTGAGGTGACATTGGAGTATCTAGGTGACATTAGGGTTTTGGTTGATTTGTGTCTTAAGGTGTTATTCTAGTACGAACTCTAGGGCTGTTTGTGACACTTATAGGAATAGCCCAACGGATTGATTGGAAAGAATAACTTTGAGGTGGTTTCGTACCCTACCATAATCTCTTCGTTCGTTCTCCGCTATTAGTGACTTTGGAGTGACTCTTTGCTGCATGTTGAGGGATAGTTATGTGATCCAATTATGTTATCATTGTTGAGGGAACTTACACTAGTGAAAGTATGAACCCTAGGCCTTGTTTCCTATCATTGCAATACCGTTTACACTCACTTTTATCATTAGTTACCTTGCTGTTTTTATAATTTCAGATTACAAATACTATTATCTACTATCCATATTGCACTTGTACCACCATCTCTTCGCCAAACTAGTGCACCTATACAATTTACCATTGTATTGGGTGTGTTGGCGACACAAGAGACTCTTTGTTATTTGGTTGCAGGGTTGCTTGAGAGAGACCATCTTCATCCTACGCCTCTCACGGATTGATAAACCTTAGGTCCCCAACTTGAGGGAAATTTGCTACTGTCCTACAAACCTCTGCACTTGGAGGCCCAACAACGTCTATAAGAAGAAGGTTGTCTAGTAGACATCAAGCTCATTTCTCGCGCCGTTGCTGGGGAGGTGAGTGCTTGAAGGTATATCTTTAGATCTTGCAATCGAGTCTTTTAGTTTCTTGTTTTATCACTAGTTTAGTTTATAAGAGAAAACTATAAAAAATGGAATTGAGTTTGTCTCATACGCTTCACCTTTATAATATCTTTCGTGAGTATGATGGAAAGGATAATTGTGCTCAAGTTCTAGAAGAAGAAATCTATAAAATTGTTGGCACTAAATATTTGAATGATGAGCATGATTGCAATGTTGTTAGTACGAATTCTTCGAATATCCATGATACTAATGATGATTGCACTAGTTATGATGAAAATGTCTCCTATAAACATGTCAATTTTTGTGGAGTGCATTGGGTTTGTAAGTACACACCAAATAGGGAAGATAGATATTGCAAGAGGCATAAGTGCTTAGAAACCAAATTGTTGCAAGAAGAGCTAGATGAATGTGCTGAAAAATTCAATATTTTTCGTGCTCCTTGTGAACTTTGCAATGAACATGGTCATTTAAATCTCGAATGCAAATTGTTTCATGACCGAATCGTATCCAAAAATTGTGATAATTTGATTACCCTTGAGCATCATAAAGAGCTTAGTCTTCTTTTGGGGTATGAGGAAATGAAACGTATAATTGAGGGTATTCCAAAGTTTAATCTTGATAAAGTTCTTCATTTTGATCTAGAGAATATTTATATGTATTGTGCGGTGAATTGTATTGAAAATTCTTATATTGCCAACTACATAAAGAAAATAAAACAAATAGAAGATGAAGAGAATACTAATGAAAGGGAAGAGACTTCCCAATATCCTCCTATTATTTCTTATGATGATTGAGGTAACGAGGAGGAGCCTCCTATTCAACCAATCTCATTAATAAGGAGCTCCAAAAAGAGGATTCAACCCACACATGAGGTGAAGAAGAAGAAAAGAAAAAGGAAGAGAGGTAAAATGGTATCTCTCCCAAATAAAGTTGCTCCTATTATTGTTGTACCTCATGTAAATGAAGATGATACACTTGATGATGATCTTGTTATGCCTATTGCTTGTTGTGATGATTATGATTGGGAAGATAATGATGCTTCTTATGATCTTGAAAATCTTTTTGGCACTTGCTTGAAAGAATGTGATAATTGCTATACAATTGGTGCTATCCATACTATTAATGATGAGAGTCATTATGCTTATGATATGAAAAGGCCCAAGCTTGGGAAAGCTATGTTTGATGAGGATGAAATATTTGAGAATATATTTGCTGCAATTAATGTTTGTCCCAATCTTGGGGATGCTATGTTTAATAATGATGATATTTTTAGCCTCTCAAGTTTTGATATGAAAATTTATAATGATGATAGCATGCCTCCTACTTATGATAATTATTGGGATGATACATATGCTATAAAAAGTAGTGATGATTATATCTATAAAACTTGTCGTGATTATGATTACCCTTTTTCTAAACATTACTCTTTTAATGTGGAAACAATTTATAGTATTCAAGTCTCTTATGATACTCCCACTATTCCGAATGAGAAGAATTTTGCTTATGTGGAGAGTAGTAAATTTTCTATGCTTGTAGATCATGAAAAGAATGCTTTAGGTGCTGGTTATATTTTTGAATTCATTCATGATGGTACTGAAAATTATTATGAGGGAGAAATATATGCTTGTAGGAGTTGCAATAATATCAAGTTTCCTCTCTATTTGCTTAAAATTTTGAAGTTATGCTTGTTTTGCTCTCCTATGCTAGTTGATTATTGTTCCCATAAGTTGTTTGCTCACAAAATCCCTATGCATAGGAAGTATGTTAGACTTAAATGTGCTAGTCATATTCTTCATGATGCTCTCTTTATGTTTCAATTCTTAGCCTTTATGTGAGCATCGTTGAAATCATCATGCCTAGCTAGGGGCGTTAAACGATAGCGCTTGTTGGGAGGCAACCCAACTTTATTTTTGTTCCTTGCTTTTTGTTCCTGTTTATTAATAAATAATTCATCTAGCCTCTGTTTAGATGTGGTTTTATGCTTTTAATTAGTGTTTGTGCCAAGTAGAACCTTTGGGAAGACTTGGGGAAAGTCTTGTTGATCATGCTGTCAAAAACAGAAACTTTAGCGCTCACGAGAATTGCTGCCATTTTTATTTGGAGAGTGCTATTTAGTTAATTCTTTTTGAAGATGATTAATAGATAAATTCCTCAGGTCCAGAAATTTATTTGAGAATTTTATGAGTTCCAGAAGTATACGTTTGATCAAGATTACTACAGACTGTTCTGTTTTTGACAGATTCTGTTTTTCATGTGTTGTTTACTTATTTTGATGAATCTATGGCTAGTAAAATAGTTTATAAACCATAGAGAAGTTTGAATACAGTAGGTTTAACACCAATATAAATAAAGAATGAGTTCATTACAGTACCTTGAAGTGGCGATTTATTTTCTTATACTAACGGAGCTTACGAGTTTTCTGTTAAGTTTTGTGTTGTGAAGTTTTCAAGTTTTGGGTAAGGATTCGATGGACTATGGAATAAGGAGTGGCAAGAGCCTAAGATTGGGTATGCCCAAGGCACCCCAAGTTAATATTAAAGGATAGCCAAGAGCCTAAGCTTGGGGATGCCCCGGAAGGCATCCCCTCTTTCGTCTTCGTTCATCGGTAACTTTACTTGGAGCTATATTTTTATTCGCCACATGATATGTGTTTTGCTTGGAGCGTCAATTTATTTTGTTAGTATTTTCTTGCTGTTATTTAGAACAATGTTTTTCATATTTTATTTCAATAAAAGTGGCATTGATAGCCTTTACTATGCCTATGTTACAAGTATACATGTTGTTGTTTGAAAACAGAAAGTTTACCGCTGTTGCAATAATTCCCAAGAAAAGTCATAATACGATAAAATGTTGAAACCTTTTGCATATTAAGATCTTATAAATTTACTACAGTTGGAATTTTCTTTCATAATTTTTGGAGCTAGGAAAGTATGGATGTTGCAGCATTCTTTACGGATTATCCTGTTTAGGCAGATTGCTGTTATGTTTGCATTGTTTGCATATGTTTGCTTCTTTAATGATTCTATTTGAGGATAGGACTATTAAATATGCAGAGGAATTTAGTATGCAATGTTGAATATTAATTTTAGTGATTTGCTACAGTAGAATATGATAAGGTTTTTGCAATGGTTTATACTAACTAATCTCACGAGTCCTTGTTGAGTTTTGTGTGGATGAAGTTTTTGAGATTTAGGGAGACCGTGATATGAGAGGAATTAAGGAGACACAAAAGCTCAAGATTGGGGATGCCCAAGGCACCCCAAGATAATATTTCAAGAAGTCTCAAGCATCTAAGCTTGGGGATGCCCCGGTTGGTATCCCACCTTTCTTCTTCAACAACTATCGGTTAGTTTCGGTTGATCCTAAGTTTTTGCTTCTTCACATGATGTTTGCCATTATTAGAATGTCACTTTACTTTGCTTTGCTTGCTGTTTGAATAAAATACCAAGATCTGAAATTATTAAATGTTAGAGAGTCTTCACATAGTTGTATAATTATTCGACTACTCATTGATCTTCACTTATATCTTTCGGAGTAGTTTGTCATTTGCTCTAGTGCTTCACTTATATCTTTTAGAGCATGGTGGTAGTTTTATTTTGAAGAAATAGATGAACTCTCATGCTTCACTTATATTATTTTGATAGTGTTAAATAGCATGGTAATTTGCTTAAAATCCTAATATGCTAGGTATACAAGATTAATAATAAAAATTCTCTTATGAGTGTTTTGAATACTAAGAGAAGTTTGATGCTTGATGATTGTTTTGAGATATGGAGATGGTGATATTAGAGTCACGCTAGTTGAGTGGTTATGAATTTGAGAAATACTTGTGTTGAAGTTTGTGATTCCCGTAGCATGCACGTATGGTGAACCGTTATGTGATGAAGTCGGGGCATGATTTATTTATTGATTCTCTTCCTTATGAGTGGCGGTCGGGGACGAGCGATGGTCATCTCCTACCAATCTATCCCCCTAGGAGCATGCACGTAGTACTTTGTTTCGATAACTAATAGATTTTTGCAATAAGTATGTGAGTTCTTATGACTAATGTTGAGTCCATGGATTATACGCACTCTCACCCTTCCACCATTGCTAGCCTCTCTAGTACCGCGCAACTTTCGCCGGTACCATAAACCCACCATATATATTCCTCAAAACAGCCACCATACCTACCTATCATGGCATTTCCATAGCCATTCCGAGATATATTGCCATGCAACTTTCCACCGTTCCGTTTATTATGACACGCTTCATCATTGTCATATTGCTTTGCATGATCATGTAGTTGACATAGAATTTGTGGCAAAGCCACCGTTCATAATTCTTTCATACTTGTCACTCATGCATCATTGCACATCCCGGTACACCGCCGGAGGCATTCATATAGAGTCATATCTTGTTCTAAGTATCGAGTTGTAATTCTTGAGTTGTAAAAAAATAAAAGTGTGATGATCATCATTATTAGAGCATTGTCCCAGTGAGGAAAGGATGATGGAGACTATGATTCCCCACAAGTCGGGATGAGACTCCGGACGAAAAATAAATAAATAAAAGAGGCCAAAGAAGCCCAAATAAAAAAAGAGAAATGCCATAAAAAAGAGAGAAGTCCCAAATAAAAAAAATAAAAATATATAAAAAATGAGAGAAAAAAGAGAGAAGGGGCAATGCTACTATCCTTTTACCACACTTGTGATTCAAAGTAGCACCATGATCTTCATAATAGAGAGTCTCCTATGTTGTCACTTTCATATACTAGTGGGAATCTTTCATTATAGAACTTGGCTTGTATATTCCAATGATGGGCTTCCTCAAATTGCCCTAGGTCTTCATGAGCAAGAAAGTTGGATGCACACCCACTAGTTTCTTTTGTTGAGTTTTCATACATTTATAGTTCTAGTGCATCCGTTACATGGCAATCCCTACTCACTCACATTGATATCTATTGATGGGCATCTCCATAGCCCGTTGATACGCCTAGTTGATGTGAGACTATATTCTCCCTTTTTGTCTTCTCCACAACCACCATTCTATTCCACCTATAGTGCTATGTCCATGGCTCACGCTCATGTATTGCGTGAAGATTGAAAAAGTTTGAGAACATCAAAAGTATGAAACAATTGTTTGGCTTGTCATCGGGGTTGTGCATGATTTAAATATTTTGTGTGGTGAAGATAGAGCATAACCAGACTATATGATTTTGTAGGGATAGCTTTCTTTGGCCATGCTATTTTGAGAAGACATAATTGCTTAGTTAGTATGCTTGAAGTATTAATATTTCTTTGTCAATATGAACTTTTGTCTTGAATCTTTTGAATCTGAATATTCATATCACAAGTAAGAAGAATTACATTAAAATTATGCCAACTAGCATTCCACATCAAATATTATCTTTTTTATCATTTACCTACTTGAGGACGAGCAGGAATTAAGCTTGGGGATGCTTGATACGTCTCCAACGTATCTATATTTTTTGATTGCTCCATGCTATATTATCTACTGTTTTGGGCAATATTGGGATTTATTATCCATTTTTATATTATTTTTGGGACTAACCTATTAACCGGAGGCCCAGCCCAGATTTGCTGTTTTTGCCTATTTCAGTGTTTCGAAGAAAAAGAATATCAAACGGAGTCGAAACGGAACGAAATCAACTGGAGAAGTTATTTTTGGAAGGAAACCTACCGGATAGACTTGGACCCTACGTTAGAAGATGAAGGAGGAGCTCATGAGGGTAGGGGCACGCCCACCCCCCTGGGGCGCACCCCCTTGCCTCATGGCCCCCCCTTCGGTCCACCGACGTACCTCCTGCACCCATATATACCTACGTAACCTAAAACTTCCAGAACAGAGATTAGATTGGGAGTTCCGCCGCCGCAAGCCTCTGTAGCCACCAAAAACTTCTCGCGACCCTGTTCCGGCACCCTGCCGGAGGGGGGAACCCTCACCGGTGGCCATCTTCATCATCCCGGCACTCTCCATGACGAGGAGGGAGTAGTTCTCCCTCGGGGATGAGTTTATGTACCAGTAGCTATGTGTTTGATCTCTCTCTCTCTCCCGTGTTCTTGAGATGATACGATCTTGATGTATCGCGAGCTTTGCTATTATAGTTGGATACTATGTTTCTTCTCCTCCTCTTCTCTCTTGTAATGAATTGAGTTTTCCTCTTGAAGTAATCTTATCGGATTGAGTCTTTAAAGATTTGAGAACACTTGATGTATGTCTTGTCGTGGATATCTGTTGTGACAATGGGATATCACGTGATTCACTTGATGTATGTTTTGGTGATCAACTTGCGGGTTCCGCCCATGAACCTATGCATAGGGGTTGGCACACGTTTTCTTCATGATTCTCCGGTAGAAACTTTGGGGCACTCTTTGAGGTCCTTTGTGTTGGTTTAATAGATGAATCTGAGATTGTGTGATGCATATCGTATAATCATACCCACGGATACTTGAGGTGACATTGGAGTATCTAGGTGACATTAGGTTTGGTTGATTTGTGTCTTAAGGTGTTATTCTAGTATGAACTCTAGGGTTGTTTGTGACACTTATAGGAATAGCCCAACGGATTAATTGGAAAGAATAACTTTGAGGTGGTTTCGTACCCTACCATAATCTTTTCGTTCGTTCTCCGCTATTAGTGACTTTGGAGTGACTCTTTGTTGCATGTTGAGGGATAGTTATGTGATCCAATTATGTTATTATTGTTGAGGGAACTTACACTAGCGAAAGTATGAACCCTAGGCCTTGTTTCCTATCATTGCAATACCGTTTACGCTCACTTTTATCATTAGTTACCTTACTGTTTTTATAATTTCAGATTACAAATACTATTATCTACTATCCATATTGTACTTGTATCACCATCTCTTCGCCGAACTAGTGCACCTATACAATTTACCATTGTATTGGGTGTGTTGGGGACACAAGAGACTCTTTGTTATTTGGTTGCAGGGTTACTTGAGAGAGACCATCTTCATCCTACGCCTCCCACGGATTGATAAATCTTAGGTCATCCACTTGAGGGAAATTTGCTACTGTCCTATAAACTTCTACACTTGGAGGCCCAACAACATCTACGAGAAGAAGGTTGTGTAGTAGACATCACCCGCCGTCACTGCATCGCCCCATCGGGCCGTAGCGTCGCGGCCCGCGTCCACTCCGCCGTCACGCACGTCGACCTCCCGTGGTATGCGCCGCGCCGTCTCCCTTGGCATGGGAACGCCACCTTCCGTGCCAGTCTTCGTCACGCTATCGGGTTCTTCGCCTCCTTCGAGCATCGCCGCCGTGCTCCTAACCTAGCCGCCGCAATTGCTCTTCTTCGGCCACCGCCGCGACTACCCTCGTAGCCGCCGCCGCTGCCCGTCCAACCCCTTCACCTTCGTCCAACACTAGCATGTTGCCAGCGTCGTCATCATCTACCCCGACCACTTCGTCTACTCCGACAACCGCGGGCGACATCGGCCCCGCGCCGATTGGTGCTGCAACCGTCGTCGAGTCCTTCTTTGCTACCTTCTCCGACTCCTTCGACATGGCGTACAGCTCGTGCAGGTCCCAGTCTACGCATGCCCGGTGCTGGCAACACCGAAGCATGCCTTCGTCCACGATGTGTCCTCGGGCCTGGCAAGCCTGGGGCGATGCTTCGTCAACTTCGTCTTCGTCCGTCTACGCATGCCCGGTGCTGGCACCACTGGAGCGTGCGTTCGTCTACGATATGTCCCCGGGCTTGGCAACCACGGCGCGATGCGTCGTCAACAACGTCTTCTTCCCGGCGCACCACTACTGCGCCCATGACTAACTCAGCGCCTCTTTGCGCCTGCGGCTCCATGGCGACTTCCTCGACACCGGCTACCCTGACTCGACATCGACCGTGGCATTCCTCGCACAGCTACCTCGACTATGGCTCCACCACCCACGCTCTCGGCTACCTCGACAACGGCACAAAGGGCTACCGTCTTGCTTGAGCAACCTCGTCGGTTGTCACTCCAACCACGACTCCGCGATGCGTCGACCGTTACGATTGTGGGGGGTGTCCGTCGGCTTGCCTTTGGATTCTTCTCCAGTCTCATCGTTTGTGTCGCTACAGTTGTGACTGCAGGGGGATGTTGAGTAACGTGATTGTATTAGGAAACATAGGTTACACTAGGAAATATTTTGGCTTGCCTTGTACTCCAAGCAGATCATGTACTCCTATATATATGCCCACGAGGCTCAAGCAATACACAAGAACAATTTCACCAAATCCCTCTCTCCCTTCTAATAATGACTATGCAAATACACACACAAAGGTCAAAATTTAAATCTGAGTGATATAATATCTGCACCATATCTAATTTGGGGTATCAATTTTTGGGATAAAACATGAAGTTGTGCCCTCACTAATTTCATATAAAATTGAGAAATTGTTGTAGTCCAAATCGTAATACAGATCAACATTATCAATTTATCAGACGGTACAGATCAACGAAGGAGTGACATGGGAGTCCACAAGTTTTCTGCATGGTGTAACAGCACATGGTAGAAATCAACGAAGGAGCGACAGGCGGCGTAACAGCACACGGTACAAATCAATGAAGGAGCGACAGAGGACTGACCGCAACTTTTTTGCACGGCGTAACAGCTTCGTTCATATCAACTCCCCAATGAGGCGACCCATTTCGTCCGCGGCCGTCCGTTTGGGCCGGCATAGACAGAAAAGACGGCCCAACGCGTCGACCCAAACGGATGTGTATCCGTTTTTCGTTCGCGGACGACCCATTCCTGATCCATTTTTAAGCCTAATTTGCGTCGGCGCGGACATGCGACGGACACGTGCGCTCGCCTACTTCTGTCCCCGGGCCCGCAGGTCTATGGCACATTGGCCTCCCCTTTCACCCCCGGCGAACAAGCAACCCTCGCCCCGCCTTCTCCGTCACCGACGTCGTCGCCCATTTTTGCCGGCGACTCTTCCAGCTACCGCCGCCTCCACATCCGCCCAGCAACGCCACCCCTGCCCCCAGTCGCCCCCCACCGCCATTTTGCCGCCGGGGAACAAACTGGTTCCCGCCGCCGCTGGCCCCACAGCACAGCCGCCCGCGACCAAGAAGACGCCTCGCCGCCCCCGCCACATCCGACCGGCACGCTCATCGGACGCCGTCACACTCGTCGGACGCCGGCAGAGCAGCTAGCTGGTATGTGTGCGTCGCGTCTCCCCTCGCCGTCCGTCTCCTTCTTCGACGCCCGCCAACTGTTCGACAGCTTGCCAAGGTAGGAAAATGGACTCCGCCGATGAGTTCTTTTTCCATAATTTCCTTTGCGACTCCGACGATTCGTTGTCTGACGACGAGGAGGAGATATTGGCTGCTGTGCTGGTCCATCACCACCTCAACAACCAGCGGCCGTTGTTCCGTGGCTCCATTCCGGGCCATCTTTCGACGTTGAATCGTAACCGAGAGAGCGGGCATTTCCTTCTCTGGAAGGACTACTTTGATACAACAAACCCGTTGTTCAAACATCACAAATTCCGCCGCCGGTTCCGTATGAGTAGGCATGTTTTCAACCGTATTATAGAGGGAGTGGTCGGCTATGATGACTACTTCGAGTGCAAAGAGGATGCCGTCGGCAAGATTGGTTTCTCCTCTTATCAGAAATGCACTGCCGCCATCTGAATGCTTGCATACGGGGGTGCCCGGCGATCTCATTGACGAGCACGTCCGTATGAGCGGGTCTACATGCCTAGAGTCCCTGTATAAGTTCTGCAAGGCTGTGATTGCTGTGTTTGGCCCTGAGTACTTGAGAGAGACGACAGCTGAAGATACAACCCGTTTGTTGGCGATGAATGCCAGCAGGGGCTTCCTGGGAATGCTTGACAGTATAGACTGCATGCACTGGGAGTGGAAGAACTGCCCTTCTGCTTGGCAAGGGTAGTATAAGGGACATGTCAGGGCTTGCACTGTCATACTAGAGGCCGTGGCGTCTCAAGATCTCTGGATCTGGCACTATTTCTTTGGCATGGCTGGATCACACAATGATATCAACGTGCTTCAGCGCTCGTCGGTGTTTGCTAGGCTTGCCGAAGGCAACAGCCCGCCGGTGAACTTTACTATCAACGGCCACAACTACGACAAAGGGTACTATTTGGGTGACGGTACCTATCCTCAGTGGACCACTATTGTTAAGACAATACCCAACCCTGTCGGAGAGAAAAGGAAAAGATTTGCCCAAAAACAAGAGAGTGCTAGAAAGGATGTCGAGCGTGCCTTTGGTGTTTTGCAATCTCAATGGGGCATCGTTGGGTATCCTGCTAATACTTGGAGCACGCAGAAACTATGGGAGGTGATGACTACTTGTGTGATCATGCACAATATGATCATAGAAGACGAGCGCCTGGAACGTCTGTACGATCAAGGCTTTCAGTTTCAGGATGAGAATGTTGTGCCTGAGCATGGAGTAGCAGCAACATTTGAGCAGTTCACCCAGTTTCATGAAGACATGCGTGATTGGGAAACTCACGTGCAATGCAAAATGATTTGGTTGAGCATATGTGGACTCATGTTGGCAACCAATAGATGTATCTTTTTTTATTCGTTTGCAAAACTATGTGAAACATTTTTTTATTTGGCTTGTAAAAATATACTATTTATTTGGGCGGCTAAACTATTTTGCTTGTTATTTCATTTCACAATATGCTTGAATGCAATGTAAAATTGGGCGGCCAGCCGGCCACGCCTGCACATATGGGTCGGCGCGTTGGACGCGCTGCCGACCCATATGAAAAACAGGGCGGATGCCGGGCGGGTGGTCGACCCAAACGGACAAAAAGCGGACGAAATCACCGTCCGTTTGGGTTGGCCCGTTGGAGTTGCTCTCATCGATGTTTTTTTAAATAAACATGTACTTTATTAATTACAAATAATAGTTACATTGTTAATTTTTTTTTCTTTTTTTCGAAAAGGGGGATCTCCCCGGCCTCTGCATCAGAACGATGCATACGGCCATCTTATTAACCAAATAACAAAAGGTGCCAACAAGGTTCCACAGTCTCCAGCCAAGCAAAAAGCAAAGGATAAATGCAGCTCACACAGAGCGACAGATGGCTAGATACACAAACTAGCCCGAAAAAGATGCCACAACCGGCTGGCTAAAAATAGATAGAGAAACTAATTGCCTATCCTATTACATGACCGCCATCCAAACCGGTTGAAGATATCCCGAGCTACCATCTCCCAACGGATAGATCCAGTAACCAAATGCTCCCTGGCCTCCATCGGAGTGATTAGCGACCACGAACGGATCAGTGTCGTAGCTCGGAAAATAACCTGCAAAAAATGAATCCGTGATGTTCTGTTAAAAACCAAATCATTTCTGCAATTCCAGATAGTCCATAACAAAGCGCAAACTCCAACCCGAATATGTCTTGCTAATTCAGGCTCAACCCCATTAAGCCATGTCCCAAATAAAGCATTGACCGAAGTCGGTGGAGTAATATTAAAAGCAATATGGACCGTCCGCCATAGAACTTTGGCCAACGGGCAATCAAAAAATAAATGCTTAATCGTCTCATCCCGATCACAGAAACTACACTTAGTAGGTCCTGTCCAATTGCGTTTAATCAAGTTGTCCTTTGTTAAAATAACTTGTTTATGGACAAATCACATAAACACTTTAATTTTTAAAGGAACTTTGACAGCCCAAACATACTTGGAAGTTGGAATAGCATTCGAATTAATAACATCAATATACATTGATTTAACTATAAATACTCCAGAGCTAGTCAACTTCCAGCGCAATATATCGGGTTGATGAGAAAGTTGAACCTCCATCAGTCTCCTAACTAGATGGAGCCATTCTTCCCAACGATTGCCCGCTAGCGACCGTCGAAACTGAATATTAAGGGGGACAGATTGGAATACCGTTGCCACGAACACCTCACGCCGTTGAGCAATCCGATATATAGACGGATATTGAATGGCTAAAGGTGATTCACCAAGCCAAGTATCCTCCCAGAAATGTGTACTTGTACCGTTTTCAATAACAAATCTCGTCCTATTGAACATAGATTGTTTGAATTTCATTAGTCCTTTCCAGAAAGGCGAATCAGTCGGCCTGACTACGACCTAGGACAATGTTTTAGTCTGGAGGTACTTGTTGCGGAGGATCTGCGCCCACATGGCCTCAGTCCCGGAAGACAGCTTCCACAACCATTTACTAAGAAGGCATCTGTTCTTAACTTCAAGATTTTCAATACCAAGACCCCCTTGGTCTTTCGGTCTACAGATGATGTCCCATTTAGCAAGCCGGTATTTTCTTTTAAGTTCATCACCCTGCCAAAAGAAACGCGACCGATAGAAGTCCAGTCGTTTCCTAACACCAACTGGGACCTCAAAGAAAGATAAGAAAAACATAGGCATACTCGTGAGCACCGAATTAATCAATATCAAACGGCCTCCGTATGACATGAGCTTACCCTTCCAACAGCTCAGTTTTTTTCTCAAATTGATCCTCGATGCACTTCCATTCTCTGTTTTTTAGCCTACGATGGTGAATCGGAATACCAAGGTAAGAGAAGGGTATACTCCCCAACTCGCACCCAAACAATTGCCTATAAGACTCCTGGTCGTCTTTGGCTCTACCAAAGCAGAACAACTCGCTGTTATGAAAGTTAATCTTTAACCCGGTCAATTGTTCGAACAGGCATAACACTAGCTTCATATTTCTCGCCTTGGCCAAATCATGCCCCATAAAGATGATTGTATCATCGGCGTACTGAAGGATGGAAACACCTCCCTCAACAAGATGAGGTACCAACCCACCCACTTGACCATTCTCCTTAGCCCTTCCTATCAAAATTTCTAACATATCCACCACAATGTTAAATAGGATAGGGGACATCGGATCTCCTTGTCTTAGGCCTTTATGTGTCTGGAAGTAATGACCTATGTCGGCATTCACTTTAATTCCCACACTCCTTTTTTGCGTAAATAAATAATGAACAATATCTCTCACAGGCTCCTCAAATCAGTCTGTAGTGGCTGAAAATTTTGCTAGCCTAGCAATTTTTTATGAGCCATCTTATTTGCTTCCTTATTGCAATGTTCAAATCTAACGAGCAAAAAATCACAAACTATGAAATAGCAATCATCAAACACTGCTGCCGCCGCTCCCGCCGAATGTTTTCCATTTTCCATTACTTCAATCACCTCCATATTTTTTTGAGGAACTTCAATCACCTCCATATTATCAGAATTAATAAGAAGACGACTGCATCCCACCTTTTGTGCATCGATGTTGATCGGTTGTGCGCTGCCGCCTCGCCCTTTGCAGAACAGACGAATTGCCCTAGGTGTGGCGAGTCATGCGCCAGCGTTGAAACTGGATCACGCTCCTAGCCTCCTATGACCAAATAGTGGGAGCTCCTTTTTTTGAGTGTAATATAGTGGGAGCTCCTATACGGCACATAACACGCTGGCAACGGAGCGAGCGCGCACCCCCTGCCCCTTCCCGCCCTTCTGGGCCGGCCCATGTGCGGGCCAGGATGGCTTTTTTTCCTTTTTTTCCAAATAATTCGTGATATCAGAAAATTCCAAATTTCAGAAAAAGTTGCTAATTTTGAATTAAAAAAATCATGATTTAAAAAACATATTCACGATATCCGAAGTATGCTTAGGAATTCAAAAAATGTTCATGAATTTGTAAAAAAATGTTCTTGAATTGTAAAAATGTTTGCGAATTTAAAAAATGTTCACGAATTTGTAAAAATGTTCATAATTTCATAAAATTAGTCTTGAATTGAAAAAAATTCTTGATTCAAAAACTGTTAATGATATCAAAAAAATGTTTGTGAATTCGAAAACATGTTAATGATTTAAGAGAATGTTCACAAATTTCTAAGAAATGTTTGTGATTTCAAAAAGAATGTTCATGATTTCAAGAAAATGTTCGTGAGTTTTAAAAAATGTTCACAATTTAGAAAAAAAATGTTCATGATTTATAAAAACAATATTCACAATTTTGAAAACGATTGTTCATAATTTCAGAAAAATGTTCACGATTTAGGTAAAAATGTTCATGGTTTAAAAAAATCATGATTTCAAAAATAATTTCATGAGATTTTAAAAAATGTACACAATTTCAAATTTTTTTGATGATCTATTAGAAATGTTGACGAATTTGCTAAATCAAAAAATCAATCTTTAAAAAATGTTCACATAATTAAAAAAATGATGATTTAAAAAAATCTCAAATTTAAAATATTTTCAAAAATTGAAAACAAGAATAAAAATGATAACAAAAAACAGAAAATAAAAGAAAAAAGGATCAATAAAGAAAAGGAAAAGAAAGAGAAACCGAAAGAAAAATAAATAAAACCAAGGTTCTAGAACCTTCCCAAAACCGGTTGGGGTGAAACCCCGAATGGGCCGGCCCATAGAAACATCAACGGGGGGGGGGGGGGGGGGTACATGCAATGTCGTTCAACAACAACCTATGCGCTATATAGAAAGCGCCCCAGATAGTGGCCTGGCTAATTGCTATAGGCGACTGCTACAAATCAGCCGGTTGATCTTAGGGGGAGATCAACCGCCTGCGCAGCCGTTCGATTCAAAGCGTGTGGTCGTTCGATCCAGAAGGTAAGGGCACGTCTCTGTTCCTAAAAAAAGGCTAGCGATGAGACGACTACGCAACCTCTCTACAGCAGCGACGTCAGCCACCGTCCCCATCGTCAGAGACGCCATGGATGCAACTTTGCATCGCCGGCCCCCACTGTTGATGCAGTGCAGCACCACCGCCACTCCGGCAGCCTCTCTACAGCGACGCGTGCTGCTGCATATCACCGCAACGCCGACAAGCTTCAACGAGTGGTTCATGGCATCACCGGCCCCGTGACGCGCGTGCTCCTTTGCAGCGCCGACGACGTTTCATTGTTGCCCCAGCGGCGCTTCATTGGAGCTCCGACGACGCTCCATTGCAGTTCCGACACCACTCCATTGCAGCTCCGACACTTCATTGCAACTCCGGTGGCGCTTCAATGTAGCTCTGGCGATGCTCCATTGCAACTCCGGCAGAGCTTCAACAACCCCTTGCATTTCATTGTAGCTCCGTCGACCCTCCGGTGATGCTTCATTGCAATCGGTGAGCCCCTGTCTGCAGCTCCGGCGGACTTCCCTTCCCTACAACAACATCAACTTCCGTGATGTGGGTGGTTTGCAGCATCAACGGTTGCTCCTATCGCCGGCCAGCCTGCAACACCGCATCGCTGCCCCTTTGCAGCAACTACTCCGTCGTCCCTCGTCGCCAAACGACTGCCCTTGCAATGCAGCGGCACCCCTGCTTCATAGCAGGAGCAGCTCCGTTGACTGGGATGAGAGAGGTCATGGACAGAGAGTGATGCGCTCGGGGAGAGGAAGAAAGCTAGCCTGCAGAGGGAGTGTGGAGAGAGGAGATCGGGCACATCTGAAGGAAGGAGACGACTCTGTTAGAGAAGAAGATGAGGTTGAGGGGGGGGCAAGGGAGAAGATAAGGTTGTGGGGGACGGGCGGTTCAGCGGTCCCACGGGACGCGTGTCACCCGCTTGAGGCGGCTTGAAGACGCAAGAAATCATCTGAATTATTTAGAATATTTTCCATTGCTATATGGGCTACTTGGATGAGTTGTTGGGCTTCAAGTAGCTAGACATTTAAATTTTCACGTTGTTGGGCTTGCTTCAATACGTGATCACACTTCTTTGGTGGGTGGGGGGGGGATTAAGTATAGCTGGCCAAACGGGGCGGGCCAAACAGGCCAGCCTGCGAGCATGCCGGCACGGCCCGCTATGGGCCAGGCACGACACGGGCTAAACGGGCCGTGCCCGGCACGCGGCACGCCTTGGGCCGTGCCTGGGCCTGAAGCCTAGGCACGCGGGCCAGCATGGCATGGCCCGTTTAATTTTTTATATAATTTTCAGATTTTTTTAATATATATTTATACCTAAAATATAGCCCAATAGACCTAAAAACAGCCCAACAGGCTAAATATGTGCAGCCCAGCGTGCTAAACGGGCCATCGGGCCGGCCCGTTTACTAATCAGGCCGTGCCTGGGCCAAGGAGCAGCGCCCGTGGGCCGGCACGGCACGGCCTGACTATTAAACGTGCCGTGGCGGACCGTGCCGGGCCAGGCACGATTAGCACAGGTTTGGCCGTGCCGTGCCGGGCCGGCCCGTTTGGCCAGGTATGGGATTAAGCCAAAGTCTAACGAACGTACGCCTATAACTCAGGTATGAACCAATCCTTAGGGGAAAATCCTATTCGCCGCTCGCTGCGGCAAACTGTCGAGCGATCGCACAGGGGCAGCCCAGCAAGCGACAGAAATGGGCCGGCCCACACATAATGCGTCCAAACCGGTTTTGGGAACCTTCCAGAAGGTTCCCTGAACCGGGTTTTTTTTTCTGTATCGTTTTTATCTGGTTCTTTTTCGGCTTTCTATTGTTTTTTTATTCCTCTTTTTTTCGTTTCTGTTTCTTTTTCATTTTTTCATTTTTTGTTTCTTGTTTCACTTTCTTTTTCAAGTTTACTTTTTTTTTCAGAATATGTTCTTGGTTTTACAAAATGTTTATGATTTTCTTTTTTATTTCCTTTCCTTTTCTTCTCTTCCTTTAAAAAAATCAAAAATTTAAATTTTGTTCGTGTTTCCAAAAAATGTTCAGTTTTTGAAAAAATGTTCTCAAAATTCAAAATTTGTTCTCGTTACACAAAAAAGTACAAAACTTCTAAAATTCAGAAAATGTACTGAATTTCAATTTTTTGTTCACATATTCAAAAAATGTTCGCGCTTCCAAATTTGTTCGGGATTTTTAAATATTTCTCTCCGTTTCAAAATATGTTTTCAAGATTCAAAAAATGTTCGTGCTTTAAAAAATTGTTCGGACTTCCAATTTTGTTCACATTTTCCAAAAAAAATTCATGCTTTCAAATTTGTTCGGGATTTTTCA
>NC_053026.1:464464894-464475161 GCF_003073215.2 Triticum urartu | reverse complement strand
AAAAACTAAGATGATTGATCACACTATCAAAGCGTTTATTCCAACTCCGAGAGGCTTGCACCAGTCCATAAATGGATCGCTGGAGCTTGCATACTTTGTTAGCTCCTTTTGGATCGACAAAACCTTCCGGTTGCATCATATACAACTCTTCTTCCAGAAATCCATTCAGGAATGCAGTTTTGACATCCATCTGCCAAATTTCATAATTATAAAATGCGGCAATTGCTAACATGATTCGGACAGACTTAAGCATCGCTACGGGTGAGAAGGTCTCATCGTAGTCAATCCCTTGAACTTGTCAAAAACCTTTTGCGACAAGTCGAGCTTTGTAGACAGTAATATTACCGTCAGCGTTAGTCTTCTTCTTGAAGATCCATTTATTCTCAATTGCTTGCCGATCATTGGGCAAGTCAACCAAAGTCCATACTTTGTTCTCATACATGGATCCCATCTCAGATTTCATGGCTTCAAGCCATTTTGCGGAATCTGGGCTCACCATCGCTTCTTCATAGTTCGTAGGTTCATCATGATCTAGTAGCATGACTTCCAGAACAGGATTACCGTACCACTCTGGTGCGGATCTTACTCTGGTTGATCTACGAGGTTCAGTAGTATCTTGTTCTGAAGTTTCATGATCATCATCATTAGCTTCCTCACTAATTGGTGTAGGTGTCACAGAAACAGGTTTCTGTGATGTACTACTTTCCAATAAGGGAGTAGGTACAGTTACCTCGTCAAGTTCTACTTTCCTCCCACTCACTTCTTTCGAGAGAAACTCCTTCTCCAGAAAGTTTCCGAATTTAGCAACAAAAGTCTTGCCTTCGGATCTGTGATAGAAGGTGTATCCAATAGTTTCCTTTGGATATCCTATGAAGACACATTTTTCCGATTTGGGTTCGAGCTTATCAGGTTGAAGCTTTTTCACATAAGCATCGCAGCCCCAAACTTTCAGAAATGACAACTTTGGTTTCTTGCCAAACCACAGTTCATAAGGCGTCGTCTCAACGGATTTTGATGGTGCCCTATTTAACGTGAATGCGGCCGTCTCTAGAGCGTATCCCCAAAATGATAGCGATAAATCAGTAAGAGACATCATAGATCGTACCATATCTAGTAAAGTACGATTACGACGTTCGGACACACCATTACGCTGTGGTGTTCCGGGTGGCGTGAGTTGCGAAACTATTCCGCTTTGTTTCAAATGTAGACCAAACTCGTAACTCAAATATTTCCTCCATGATCAGATCGTAGAAATTTTATTTTCTTGTTACGATGATTTTCAACTTCACTCTGAAATTCTTTGAACCTTTCAAACGTTTCAGACTTGTGTTTCATTAAGTAGATATACCCATATCTGCTTAAGTCATCTGTGAAGGTGAGAAAATAACGATATCCGCCACGAGCCTCAACATTCATCGGACCACATACATCTGTATGTATGATTTCCAACAAATCCGTTGCTCTCTCCATAGTACCGGAGAACGGTGTTTTTGTCATCTTACCCATAAGGCACGGTTCGCAAGTACCAAGTGATTCATAATCAAGTGGTTCTAAAAGTCCATCAGTATGGAGTTTCTTCATGTGCTTTACACCGATATGACCCAAACGGCAGTGCCACAAATAAGTTGCACTATCATTATCAATTCTGCATCTTTTGGCTTCAACATTATGAATATGTGTGTCACTACTATCGAGATTTAATAAGAATAGACCACTCTTTAAGGGTGCATGACCATAAAAGATATTACTCATATAAATAGAACAACCATTATTCTCTAATTTAAATGAATAACCGTCTCGCATCAAACAAGATCCAGATATAATGTTCATGCTTAACGCTGGCACCAAATAACAATTATTTAGGTCTAATACTAATCCCAAAGGTAGATGTAGAGGTAGCGTGCCGACCGCGATCACATCGACTTTGGAACCATTTCCCACGCGCATCGTCACCTCGTCCTTAGCCAATCTTCACTTAATTGGTAGTCCCTGTTTCGAGTTGCAAATGTTAGCAACAGAACCAGTATAAAATACCCAGGTGCTACTGCGAGCATTAGTAAGGTACACATCAATAACATGTATATCACATATACCTTTGTTCACCTTGCCATCCTTCTTATCCGCCAAATACTTGGGGAAGTTCTGCTTCCAGTGACCAGTCTGCTTGCAGTAGAAGCACTCTGTTTCAGGCTTAGGTCCAGGTTTGGGTTTCTTCTCTTGAGTAGCAACTTGCTTGTTGTTCTTTTTGAAGTTCCCCTTCTTCTTTCCTTTGCCCTTTTTCTTGAAACTAGTGGTCTTGTTGACCATCAACACTTGATGCTCCTTCTTGATTTCTACCTCCGTGCCTTTAGCATTGCGAAGAGCTCAGGAATAGATCTTATTCATCCCTTGCATATTATAGTTCATCACGAAGCTTTTGTAGCTTGGTGGCAGTGATTGAAGAACTCTGTCAATGACACTATCAACAGGAAGATTAATCCCAGTTGAGTCAAGTGATTATGATACCCAGACATTTTGAGTATATGTTCACTGACAGAACTATTCTCCTCCATCTTGCAGCTATAGAACTTATTGGAGACTTCATATCTCTCAATCCGGGCATTTGCTTGAAATATTAACTTCAACTCCTGGAACATCTCATATGCTCCATGACGTTCAAAACGTCGTTGAAGTCCCGGTTCTAAGCCGTAAATCATGGCACACTGAACTATCGAGTAGTCATCAGCTTTGCTCTGCCAGACGTTCATAACATCTGGTGTTGCTCCTAGCAGCAGGCTTGGCACTAGCGGTGCTTCCAGGACGTAATTCTTCTGTGCAGCAATGAGGATAATCCTCAAGTTACGGACCCAGTCCGTGTAATTGCTACCATCATCTTTCAACTTTGCTTTCTCAAGGAACGCATTAAAATTCAACGGAACAACAGCACGAGCCATCTATCTACAATCAAACATAGACAAGCAAGATACTATCAGGTACTAAGTTCATGATAAATTTAAGTTCAATTAATCATATTACTTAAGAACTCCCACTTAGAAAGATATCCCTCTAATCCTCTAAGTGATCACGTGATCCAAATCAACTAAACCATGTCCGATCATCACGTGAGATGGAGTAGTTTCAATGGTGAACATCACTATGTTGATCATATCTACTATATGATTCACGCTCGACCTTTCGGTCTCCGTGTTCCGAGGCCATATCTGTATATGCTTGGCTCGTCAAGTATAACCTGAGTATTCCGCGTGTGCAACTGTTTTGCACCCGTTGTATTTGAACATAGAGCCTATCACACCCGATCATCACGTGGTGTCTCAGCACGAAGAACTTTCGCAACGGTGCATACTCAGGGAGAACACTTCTTGATAATTAGTGAGAGATCATCTTAAAATGCTACCGTCAATCAAAGCAAGATAAGATGCATAAAAGATAAACATCACATGCAATCAATATAAGTGATATGATATGGCCATCATCATCTTGTGCTTGTGATCTCCATCTTCGAAGCACCGTCATGATCACCATCGTCACCGGCGCGACACCTTGATCTCCATCGTAGCATCGTTGTCGTCTCGCCAATCTTATGCTTCCACGACTATCGCTACCGCTTAGTGATAAAGTAAAGCATTACAGCGATTGCATTGCATACAATAAAGCGACAACCATATGGCTCCTGCCAGTTGCCGATAACTCGGTTACAAAACATGATCATCTCATACAATAAAATTTAGCATCATGTCTTGACCATATCACATCACAACATGCCCTGCAAAAACAAGTTAGACGTCCTCTACTTTGTTGTTGCAAGTTTTACGTGGCTGCTACGGGCTTAGCAAGAACCGTTCTTACCTACGCATCAAAACCACAACGATAGTTTGTCAAGTTGGTGCTGTTTTAACCTTCGCAAGGACCGGGGGTAGCCACACTTGGTTCAACTAAAGTTGGAGAAACTGACACCCGCCAGCCACCTGTGTGCAAAGCACGTTGGTAGAACCAGTCTCGCGTAAGCGTACGCGTAATGTCGGTCCGGGCCGCTTCATCCAACAATACCGCCGAACCAAAGTATGACATGCTGGTAAGCAGTATGACTTATATCGCCCACAACTCACTTGTGTTCTACTCGTGCACAACATCAACGCATAAAACCTAGGCTCGGATGCCACTGTTGGGGAACGTAGTAATTTCAAAAAAATTCCTACGCACACGCAAGATCATGGTGATGCATAGCAACGAGAGGGGAGAGTGTTGTCTACGTACCCTCGTAGACCGAAGCGGAAGCGTTAGCACAACGCGGTTGATGTAGTCGTACGTCTTCACGGCCCGACCGATCAAGCACCGAAACTACGGCACCTCCGAGTTCTAGCACACGTTCAGCTCGATGACGATCCCCGGACTCCGATCCAGCAGAATGTCGGGGAAGAGTTCCGTCAGCACGACGGCGTGGTGACGATCTTGATGTTCTACCGTCGCAGGGCTTCGCCTAAGCACCGCTACAATATTATCGAGGATTATGGTGGAGGAGGGCACCGCACACGGCTAATAGATCTCAAGGATCAATTGTTGTGTCTAGAGGTGCCCCCCTGCCCCCGTATATAAAGGAGCAAGGGGGAGGGGCGGCCG
This sequence comes from Triticum urartu, assembly GCF_003073215.2. Classification (NCBI taxonomy): domain Eukaryota; kingdom Viridiplantae; phylum Streptophyta; class Magnoliopsida; order Poales; family Poaceae; genus Triticum; species Triticum urartu. Next base: position 464,470,544 of record NC_053026.1, on the reverse strand, counting down.
GCCAGGAGGAGGCGCGCCAGGGAGGAGTCCTACTCCTACCGGGAGTAGGACTCCCTCCTTTCCTTGTCCAACTAGGAGAGGGGGAAGGAAGGGAGAGAGGAGAGAAAGGAAAGGGGGGCGCCGCCCTCCCTCCTTGTCCAATTCGGACTAGGGGGAGGGGCGCGCGGCCCAGCCCTGGCCACTCTCCTCTCTTCCACTAAAGCCCACTAAGGCCCATATACCTCCCGGGGGGTTCCGGTAACCTCCCGGTACTCCGGTAAAATCCCGATTTCACCCGGAACACTTCCGATATCCAAATATAGGCTTCCAATATATCAATCTTTATGTCTCGACCATTTCGAGACTCCTCGTCATGTCCGTGATCACATCCGGGACTCCGAACAAACTTCGGTACATCAAAATGCATAAACTCATAATAAAACTGGCATCGAAACCTTAAGCGTCCGGACCCTAGGGTTCGAGAACAATGTAGACATGACCGAGACAAGTGAGGGAGTCCTGGATTAGGGGGTGTTCGGGTAGCCGGACTATACCTTCAGCCGGACTCCAGGACTATGAAGATACAAGATTGAAGACTTCGTCCGTGTCCGGATGGGACTTTCCTTGGCGTGGAAGGCAAGCTTGGCGATGCGGATATTCAAGATCTCCTACCATTGTAACCGACTCTGTGTAACCCTAACCCTATCCGGTGTCTATATAAACCGGAGGGTTGTAGTCCGTAGGACATCAACTCCATATACAACAATCATACCATAGGCTAGCTTCTAGGGTTTAGCCTCCTTGATCTCGTGGTAGATCTACTCTTGTACTACCCATATCATCAATATTAATCAAGCAGGAGTAGGGTTTTACCTCCATCGAGAGGGCCCGAACCTGGGTAAAAACATCGTGTCCCTTGTCTCCTGTTACCATCCGGCCTAGACGCACAGTTCGGGACCCCCTACCCGAGATCCGCCGGTTTTGACACCGACATTGGTGCTTTCATTGAGAGTTTCTGTGCCGCCGCAATCAGGAAGGATGCCTCCTCCCGTCTTTAAAGACGGCGCCGTTGCTAAGGGAGCCTTGGCTGTCGGTCAAACTCTCCGGCTAGGTGGTTTCCTCATGACCGCCTGTTCGGCTGTTGCGCCGACGGTGACCTCTCGGGTCATCAAAAGCAACCTACACGTCAGCTCGGAGCTCGTCGAGCAGCTAGATCCAATGGAGCTCTCTTCCGTAAACGAGCTCTTGGATCGCATCGCCGCCCTGGGGGTCGCTACGGATTACGACCAGGTTGGGCTTAAACCCGATCTAAGAGAAATTAACTCTCCCCAAGTCACCCACCACGTTGCCGTGGTAGAGGCGCAGTGCGCGACCCTTCATCTATTTTAAGGACTAGCTACGTCCGAATTCCCGACCCCTCCAAGCCGGATACCCGCGGAGGAGGATGTAACTCAAGACCTGAGCTTAGGATCATGCAACGGGCTAGATTCATTGGACAACATCCAAGAATCCGAACTTCAGAGTTCGGAAACTCTTCGGCCTCCGAATCTTGGATTGGGTGAGGTTTCAGATTCAACGACACCCGCCCACCCGAACATAAGCGATCTCTCCCAAATCAGGCAGAGGCCCGAGGAAACAGTACATCATTACGGGGCCAGATTCCTCCTGGTTATGAACAGGATAAAGGATTGCCGCGAGGGAGATGCAATCTCAATTTTCTGCAGTAATTGCACGGACGAGGGAATCCTTAACGCCGTAAGTCGTCGTGATATTACACACTTCGCTGACTTGGCGTCCATAGTACAAAAATACTGTGCAATGGAAAGCGCCTGGAAAACCGAAATAAAATTTTGGGATAATCCGGCCTTGAATAGTAATCCCGTCCGAACTAAGAGGGTGCATCATCATAGGACACCCGGGATAAACACCAAAAATCCAAAACCCTCTACAGGGCATGGAACCGTACTGGAAAGGTGGCTTGATGGACCCTGTAGAATCACAGTACAGAGGATGCCACACCAACTCACAGCCTTAGAGCATGTTGGATACTCCGGCAGGTGGCCAAAATTGGCGAGGACCTCTTAATTCTGGAGGCCGCAGAAAGCCAGCCCGAGGACACCAGTACCGTTCTCACAGTCTTCGAGACTTTCGCATCAAACAATATGCGAAAAAGAACACTCCGCAGCCTCGCCGAAGTCTATCAAGTTGCAACAATAAATCCATGGAGCGACACTGCTATTACCTTCAACGCAAGTGATGAATAGACCTACAGATTCCGAACAGCCCGAGCACCAGCCGCATTGGTCCTCGATCCCATAGTGGACGGCTTTCGCCTCACCAAGGTGCTCATGGATGGAGGCAGCGGACTGAACCTCATAGAGAAACCTCAAAAAGAAATAAGACGCCGAACAAATAGACGATATAGACAAAGCAAGCAACACAACAACCTTAAGGAAATAACTCCCCATCGGGTGAAGCGCGCGGACAGGAAAAATCAACAAATTTCGTACACGCCGGATAATACAGTTCCGAAAAGCAACTCTCAAAAGCGGATACACGCTTAAAAACACTGGGCGAAACATGTCACAATGCTCCAACAATACCATACGATCACATGACCCTAAGCCGGCCCAAACGGAATACAACTCAAGGCGATACGGACAAAAGCCACCGCCCGAAAACAAACGGACTGATAAGCCCTGATGCTACTATCGAAGCCAGAGCGGCCGTAACGAACTGAGGCGCGCTCCATGAAAGGAATACGTAACCGCAAAACCACAATCGCAAAGCAAGCGAAAATAGCAAACCACCACAACACCAAAACAGCTTCCAGGGCACGACGGGGAACCTGACAAGACCGCACGCAGTCTACGAAGAACGGGGACAGTTTCGCCTGCAGCCCTGGCAACAGGCGTCACACAATCCACAGCTCGAAGACCAACAGGCTCAAGTACCGTCGTCAGAGAGTATGCGTAAGGCGTAAGGGGAAAAACCCCAAGCCTTCGCGTCTGCGCCGACGCCAAAGACAGGGTCAGAAGGAGTAGCCAAGCATGGAACAATTAAGAACAAAACAGCCGGAGGGCTGCAACCTAGATACAAAAGACAACGCGCTTATTCGAAAGACTTAAAAGTGCCCAACAGCAACCCTTCCCCCCCGTTCGATCAATAACGAGCCACGCAACATGATCGTGGTCGTAAAACCACCGGTTACCGATCAACAAATGCAAACCACCCAAGCAATAGCATCAGCACACCCCCACCCCCCGCACATCTGCTTATACACACGTCGCGGAAAAACGCGGCCGAGACAAAAGAAGCCGCAAACATTAACTCGAGAAAACAGATTGCAAGGGGGGAGGCGGAGGGAGAGGAGCGAAAAGCGGGGAGACAGTCGAATCCTAACAACGACGGAGGCACATTGAAACCGAAGAGAGAGTACAGCAAGCCAACTCTGAACGGGAATGCACCACAAAAGCCTGCTTCTGACTAGGGATAAGCGATATCAGCCGAAGAGAGCGTAAATGGATATCCAAGGGCTAAGAGAGAGAAATGAACCAGATGCTGCGCTTTAACCTTCATCTCGCTGAGAAAGAGCACACAGCCCAATCCCTCCCGCGCACCGAACACTCATGGACGGATCCGCTACGGCCGGACTTGAGAAATAAAAGCCATATGGCAACAAACCCAGCCTGGCCGCGCCAACACGGACCAATGTTATTGTACATTGCAAAACACATCAATTGTCAGCGCAGTACTCGTTGTCGAGCGGGAAATGGACGGACACAAATTCCCCCTTCAAAGGCCGGTCTACTACGTGTCCACTGTCCTCACTCCATGCAAATCACGGTACCCGCATTATCAAAAGATTGCATACGCGGTATTCATGGCATCCCGGAAGCTATGACACTACTTTCAAGAGTGTTCCATAACAGTAGCCTCGGAAGTACCACCCACGCAACGGGCCGGATTGCAAAATGGGCCATCGAGCTTCTCCCGTTTCGATATAACCTATAAGCCACGGCGAGCTATTAAATCGCAAGTTTTGGCCGACTTCGTCGCAGAATGGACGGAGGCCGAGCTCCCTAAAGAGTACGGCACATATTCAAACTGGATTATGCATTTCGACGGCTCCAAAATGTTGGCCGGACTGGGGGCTGGCGTCGTCCTGACGTCCCCCACAGGAGACACAGTCCAATATGTGCTCCAGATCATGTACACGGATTCCAACAATGCAGCCGAATATGAGGCCCTCCTACATGGTCTCCGGATAGCAGTATCCATGGGTATCCAGCGCCTAGAGGTACGCGGGGATTCAAACCTCGCGATATCCCAAATAAATGGAGACTTCGACGCCAAGGACCCAAAAATGGCAGCTTACCGCAACGCCGTCCTAAAAATGTCAGCTCGGTTCGAAGGGCTGGAGTTTCACCATATAGCCCGAGAAAACAATCAAGCAGCGGACGTCCTGGCACGCATCGGAGCAAAACGCGATGCAGTCCCCCCCAACATCTTTTTGGAAAGATTGTTCAAGCCATCCGTAGCATGGGAGGGGGAACCCGCAAATAACAGCCCGGACCCAGCCGCACCACTCGACGCCGAACAATCTGACACAATTGGAGGCTCTGCCAATGAAATTACACCTTCAGCCCACGTAATAATGGCGGTTATCGCCCCGTGGACAGAACCATTCCTAGCCTACCTTACTAGGCAGGAACTCCCGGAGGACCAAAACGAGGCCCGCTGCATAGTGCGGCGATCTAAAGCCTATAGAGTCCATGAGGGAGAGCTTTATAAGAAAAGCACTACCGGAGTCCTTCAAAGGTGCATCTCCGAAGAGGAAGGGCGGAACCTTCTGGCTGAAATTCATGCCGGACTCGGTGGTCACCACGCCGCTGCTCGGTCCCTTGTTAGCAAGGCTTTCCGTACAGGCTTTTATTGGCCGACGGCCCGGGCAGACGCTCAGGACCTAGTCCAACGATGCGCTGGTTGCCAACTTTTTGCCAACCAAAGCCATATGCCACCCACCGCACTCCAAACTATACCCATCACCTGGCCTTTTGCGGTCTGGGGGCTTGACATGGTCGGACCCCTTAAAGGTGGGACCGATAGGAAAAAATACTTACTGGTCATGGTGGATAAATTCACCAAATGGATAGAAGCCAAGCCTGTAAAACGGCCGAATCCGGACCTGTGATAGACTTCATATCCGGGGTTGTACACCGTTATGGCGTCCCCCACAGCATCATAACCGATAACGGTACAAACTTTACCGCCGACGAGGTAAAACTCTGGTGCAAAAACATGGGCATCAAGCTCGATTATGCTTCCGTCTATCACCCACAAACCAACGACCAGGTCGAACGTGCAAATGGTCTTATCATGAGCGGCATTAAACCCAGACTGGTGCGGTCCCTCAAGGAATCTAACACGCACTGGGTAGAGGATCTCGACTCCGTGCAATGGGGGCTGCGGACCACGCCAAATCGCACCATCGGATACACACCATTTTTATGGTGTACGGCGCAGAGGCAGTTCTGCCCTGCGACATAATTCATGACTCACCTAGAGTGCGCATGTACGAAGAAAGAGAAGCCGAGCTCGATCGGCAGGACAACTTGGAGCGCCTTGGAGGAGGAGCGTGACGTGGCAAAAGCCCGTTCGCATTTTATCA
>NC_053026.1:464400003-464463894 GCF_003073215.2 Triticum urartu | reverse complement strand
TCAAAGCTCATAGGGCCAGCTCGGCACTGGCTTAAAAGCCTCCCCGAAAACTCCATTGGAAGCTGGGAAGAGCTCGAAGACGCCTTTCGGGCAAATTTTCAAGGGACCTATGTCCGACCACCGGATGCAGGCGATTTAAGTCATATAACTCAACAGCCTGGAGAGTCAGCCCGAAAGCTTTGGAACATGTTCCTCACTAAGAAGAACCAAATAGTAGACTGTCCGGACGCCGAAGCCTTAGCAGCATTCAAGCACAGCGTTCGAGACGAATGGCTCGCCAGACACCTCGGCCAAGAAAAGCCGAGAACAATGGCAGCATTAACAAGCCTCATGACCCGCTTTTGCGCGGGGCGAGGACAGCTGGTTAGCCCGATGTAGCACCAATGACCCAAGTACGTCCGAAGTCAGGACGAAAACGGGAAATCACGACGCAGCAAAAACAAGCGCCGGAATAAAGAAGACAACCCGAAGAGCACGGCGATAAACGCCGGATTCAGAAGCTCCCGGCCAGGTCAGCAAAAGCCGCCCTCCAAAGGCAACAGAGACGAACTGTCCAGCCTAAACAAGATTCTGGACCAAATATGTCAGATCCATAGTACCCCCGACAAACCTGCAAATCATACCCATAGAGAATGTTGGGTCTTCAAGCACTCTGGCAAGCTCAACGCCGAACATAAGGGGCAGGATACACCAAGCGAAGACGAGGGCGAGCCTCACAAGCAAAGCACTGGGGAACAGAAGAAATTCCCACCAGAAGTCAAAACAGTCAACGTGTTACACGTAATAAAGGGGAGAAACAAAGCGGCACTCCCAGAGACACATGCCCCAGGGCCTATCACCACGGTATTCTGCCACTGGTCGTCCAACCGATCACCTTTGACCATCGGGATTACTCAGCAAGTGTCCAGCGTGTAGGATGGGCTGCCTTGGTATTAGACCCAATAATTGACGGACACCGCTTCACACGAGTTCTGATGGACGGCGGCAGCAGTTTAAACCTGATATATCAGGACACAGTACGCAACATGGGGATAGACCCAGCAAAAATTAGCCATAGCAATACTACCTTTAAAGGAGTAACGCCAGGCCCAGAAGCCCATTACACGGGCTCCCTACTACTAGAGGTTATATTCGGCTTTCCTGATAACTTCCGCAGCGAAAAGTTAACCTTCCACATCGCTCCGTTCCAAAGTGGCTATCAAGCTCTACTCGGACGCGAAGCTTTCGCTCACCTTAACGCAATACCGCATTACGCTTCTCTTATGCTTAAGATGCCCGGTCCACGCGGCATCATTATGGTAAATGGAAATATTGAGCACTCCTTGCGCGCGGAAGACCATGCGGCTGCCTTGGTAACCGCACGCTAAACGACCTCACCAACTGAAGCATCTGACAGGTCGTTAAGACCACGGACGCGGTTAGACGAGTCCGGCGCAGTTATATGTAATTGATACAGATGACCATCGTGCTACACCCGTCCAGGATACGGCACAACGGAGACACAGGCGCAGACGTGCAGCAGGGACCCGTTCCAAGGATTCTTTTTAGATTCAGACCCTGCATAAACCTTTTTTACTGTCTCTTGTTGATACACATCCCCCGGATTCTCATTACAATTGAGAAGGATGCTGAAGAGAGAGATAGTGGCCACGTCAGAATAATTGCACGTACCTGGACACCAGGGCTTATTACAAAGGGCACTGTTTAGGCCCGGTTTACACCATAAAGACCGAATACCTTAGGGAGTGTTCGGCGTCGCGAGTTTGGCCTTATATGCATCAGCTCCGAATCATGTCTTTGGTCAAATGTTGGGTTTGCCCGGCTCCTGTGTTTTGCTGCCTTACGTTCCGCTCTATCGGCTAAGGCGGCACCAGGAGAACTACTGCGATTGTGCCCTGGTTCATCCGGACGAGCACCTCAGTAGAGAAAGCCGAAAACTGACTGTCATGATATAGCGTGAGACTGGTCAACCACTCGATGACCTACCGGAATCTTCGGGATTCCTCCGCCTTAACGAAGGGCCGTTTCCCGGCCAGGCATGTACGCACCCCGAATTCGGAGGAGTGCGGAGCCACCAGGGGCTATATAGTAGCCCCACTGTCAAACTCCTCTGGCTAAGTGAAAGTGTTAAAGCATTATAGTCCGGTTGCCTAGTTCGCTGCGCTATCACCTCCTTAATGGACCAAGACGTTGGATCAAGTGTGAACATGCGTCTTCTGCGAACACCCCCGCATTATATGCGTGGGGGCTGAAGCCGACGACTGCAATCTTTCAGGTTATATACATATATACATAAACGGCCGCACAGGAGGCATCATAATACTTTCGGGCAAAAGTATAATATAGCCTTGATAAACTTAATAAAACATTGTTTTTACAATGGGAATACATGTCATCAAACATAATATTCTTCGAGCACTGGGCCTCTATCGAACGAGCGCCCTTCAAGAACTTCTTCAAAATAGTGCTCGGCAGCCACTCGGCCTATGGCCGAACCCTGCGCCGCGACAGTGGTGGCATCCATCTCCGCCCAGTATGTTTTGACACGGGCAAGGGCCATCCGCGAGCCTTCTATGCACGCCGACCTCTTCATCGCATTAATGCGGCACCGCACCAAGGAACTGCTGCACCAAATAAAATAGTTGTTCGGCTTTGGCCTTTCCGGCCACAGATGATCCACAACAGACCTCATGGCGAGTCCGGACAATCTATTCAGCTCGGCCCATTCGGCAAGCCGATCAGTCAATGGAAGCGGACGCTCTGGAACATTAAATTGTGACCAGAATAGCTTGTCCACTTCACGATCTGTTTGATCTCAGTATTCGGTCACATTGACAGCACTCGCCGCCAAGTCCAGATATGCGTCCGCCGAACTCCATAGCCGGTCCAGAGGGGCATACTAAGGATCTCCAAACTTCCACCGCGGCATGAAGGGTTTCCCAGCCGCGATATCCCCAGCTTGACGCAGCTCCTCCTTCTTCGCTCTCATCGCAGAGCGGGTGTCTTTGGTCGCCATCGTGGCCTTTTCCAGGTCCGTCGCCTTCGCCCAGTTTTCTTCTTCAAGAAGCTGGCATGGTCTGCAGTGTCTTTTAACTTTACAGCCATCTTGGCCATTTTCTCTTTGCTCTCGCAATGCGCGGCCTTTTCGGCTCTTAACTCTTCGGGCGCCTTTAAAGCGGCCGCATTACTACTCCTTGCTTGCTCCTTGGCTCAGGCAAGCTCCGCCCGAAGGGTCTCCACGGTGGCAGCTCCATCTGCAGTCACAACATATTAAAGATACTGGCATCATGCTGCTCTTATCATGTGACGATCACCAGAAAAATCACTCACCCTCTGCCTCGTCAAGCCGCTTGTTAACAAGCACAATGTCGGCATCTGTCGCATCCAGTTGCGCTTTAGTCCGGCAAACCCATCAGTCCGGCTAGCCACCGAAGCTTCAACCACCTGCACATAAAGGCGGTCTAGTTATTACCTGGGACTACGATCCCCTGTTTGCCGCCATTCTCGATGACAACCAGAGTCTCAGGGGCTACTATCTACATAGGGCACACCTTAAAATGTGCGGTACTGTTAAAAATGTACATCATGTCACGTACCTCAAAACCCGTCAGTAGACTCATAAAGGCTTCATGCAACCCGCTTTCGGCGGACGAAATCCTTTCAACCACCGTACCCATCAACGTACGGTGCTCTTCTGAGATAGTCGCTCGCTCTAGCAGATCCCTCAGTAGGTCCTACCGCATACCAGACGGTGCTGGATTCTTTTGGTTGCTCTCTTCAAGAGCCGGATACTGGGGACTTCGGGTGGCCATAGGATTGTCTTCTGGCCTCGCCGGATCCAAGGAGACCCTCCGCGACAACACTTCAGGGTCGCCCGCTTCTTGAGCTGGGGAGTCCGGGGGGCGTTTCGCTCTCCATCTCCGGAAGAAGATCCCCCAAAGACGAGCTCTGCTGAGAAGGGCTAAGATCCGAACTGCAAGATAAATGCTTTGGTTATTTTCCTCAGAAGTAAGGTAGGATATCTTCACTATTAAGTACTTTTTGATTACTTAGAGCTCGTTAGAGGGATGATCCCCGCGCGGACATTGTGCGGCAAGAGCACCCTCCAAGGCAGGACCCTCTGGTGGAGATTTCTTCTCCTGTTTGGAAACCTTGGTTTCCGGATCTTCAGAGGTAGTCCTCTTCCTTCCCCGGGGCGAGAGAATGTCAGATTCTTCCCCTGGGTTGTCCTCCCTCACGGAGGCGGTCATTCCCTCAGTTGGAATCGGTAGCGGTGGAGGCCCGCTTTCGCCCTCTTTATTCCCCCCTTCATCTTCCTTTGAGGGCACCAGGCAAGGTACTGGCTCGAGCATCTTTTCCAGCACCGGATTGTCCAAGCCTTCAGGAAGGGGGCCGAACACCGGATCATCTTCGCCTTTGTTATCCAGTCCTGGTCAAAGAGCGATTCTTCAGAATGATGTCATGATAAAAAAAGGACAGTGTGTTCGGCCATGGGATTACTTACTTGGGCGGCGGCGGTTGCTGCTCAGGCCCACGTCCTCGGTAGTGTCCGTACACTCTATTTGGGGTCCGAAGAATGATTTGTACATCTCCTCGTGCGTCAGGCCGAGGAAATTCTGAATAGTGCGTGGTCCTTCCGGGTTGAATTCCCACATACGTAGGGGCCGACGTTTGCAAGGCTGGACTCGACGAACCAGCATGACTTGCATTACCATAACCAGACTGAAATCTCCCTCGAATAGATCTCGGAGGTGGCTCTGCAGTATGGGCACGTCCTTGGCTTGGCCCCAGCTCAGCCCCCTCCTGATCCATGACATCAGTTGTGGTAGAGGACCCGAGCGGAAGGTGGGGGCGGCCACCCACTTGGCACTTCAGGGAGCTGTGACGTAAAACCATTCCCGTTGCCACAATCCGGACACCTCTGGAAAGGAGCCCTTCGTAGATCTCGGAGGTGGCTCTGCAGTATGGGCACGTCCTTGGCTTGGCCCCAGCTCAGCCCCCTCCTGATCCATGACATCAGTTGTGGTAGAGGACCCGAGCGGAAGGTGGGGGCGGCCACCCACTTGGCACTTCAGGGAGCTGTGACGTAAAACCATTCCCGTTGCCACAATCCGGACACCTCTGGAAAGGAGCCCTTCGGCCATGGAGCGCCAGCACTTTTGCTTATTAGAGCACCTCCGCATGCTGCGTACTGCCCCTTGACCATCTTCGGCTTCACATCAAAGGTCTTGAGCCACAGGCCGAAGTGAGGGGTAATGCGGAGGAAGGCCTCACATACGACAATAAATGACGAGATGTTAAGGAGGGAATCCAGGGCTAGGTCGTGAAAATCCAGCCCGTAATAGAACATAAGACCCCTAACAAAGGGATCCAGAGCGAGGCCTAGTCCTCGGAGGAAGTGGGAGGGAATGACAAGCTGCTCGTGTGGTGGGAGTGGGATGACCTGCCCTTGGGCGGGTAGCCTATGCGAAATTTTGGCGGTCAGGTATCTGGCCTCCCTCAACTTCTTGATATCCTCCTCCGTGACGGAGGAAGGCATCCACCGGCCTTGAAGGCTGGATCCGGACATGATTGAAGGTCCGCAGCACCTGACCTGGGCTTTGGGTGTTAGAACTCAAGGCGGGGGAAGGATTTGATTGAGCACGGGAGGGAAGAAGTAAAAGCCTTGTTCCTTTATAAAGAGGGTGAATATCAAGCGTCCTCCTCGTGGCCGTTTGGGACTTGCCTAAAAACTAGGAGTCCTAGGCACGGTTGGGTTACCCACGTCCGTATTAATGATAATCCCATAATAAGGGGAACACGATCTCTGCTTTGACAAGACGTGTCAAGAAACCACCTCGCGTTATGTGCGGGACTAGTTAAGGAAAAACGGTTCGAATAATTACCGGGCCATAGCATGATGTCATGCTGCCAAAACGTGTCAGCAGATTGGATTTGTGGAAATATTACTCTCTCTACGGTGGTATGTGGAACTTATTTTGCAGGGTCGGACACTATCCTTGTATTCAAACTCTTTTGTGGTGTATTCGGAGAAGGAACCCGCCTTACAATGCCGAAGACAACACTGCGCATCGGACTCATCGTCATTGAAGCCTGGTTCAGGGGCTACTGAGGGAGTCCTGGATTAGGGGGTCTCCGGACAGCCGGACTATATCCTTTGGCTGGACTGTTGGACTATGAAGATACGAGATTGAAGACTTCCTCCCGTGTCCGGATGGGACTCTACTTGGCGTGGAAGGCAAGCTAGGAAATATGGATATGTATATCTCCTTTGTAACCGTCCTTCTGTAACCCTAGCCCCCTCCGGTGTCTAGATAAACCGGAGGGTTTTAGTCCGTAGGACAACATACAATCATACCATAGGCTAGCTTCTAGGGGTTAGCCTCTCCGATCTCATGGTAGATCAACTCTTGTACTACTCATATTATCAAGAATAATCAAGCAGGACGTAGGGTTTTACCTCCATCAAGAGGGCCCGAACCTGAGTAAAACATCGTGTCCCCTGCCTCCTGTTACCATCCGCCTTAGACGCACAGTTCGGGGCCCCCTACCCGAGATCCGCCGGTTTTGACACCGACAGTCGTGATAACACCCACACGTGTGGCATACTAGACATCCGCCCACACACCGTGTTTGGCGTGAGTAGGAGGCAGCCCACACGGTCTGTGTGTGGGTGAACATTAGAATTGACTACGTGTGTGGGCGCAGATACTTCGGGTCCTCACGCCCAACAAGTACTACTCATCTCTACCCCGCGCCTGTGGCACGAAGCAAAAAATACCCAGACGTTCTGGCGCAACTACATTAGGTACCCGCGGGGTGACGATTTAGTTGCCATCCGGGATGGCAGATGTAGTTATCTGGGATGACAAATGTAGTTGTAAAAGCATGGCAACTCTATCTGTTTTGGTTAACTATAGTTGCCATGTCTAATTTATGGTAGTTGCCGCATGTAATCAAACCATAGTTGTCGTGTGTGATTAACTACTTGCCACATATGGTCAAACAGTAGTTGTCATGTGTGTTTACATAATTGCTACGTGTGGTCCAACCATAGTTGCCATGTATGGTTAATCACAGTTGCCATGTGTGTTTATCTGGTTGCCACGTACGCGCAACTGCAGTCGTCTAGCAATGAATCATAGTTGCCATGTGTGTTTACCTAGGTGTCACGTACGCGTAACTGCAGTTGCCATCCAACAACGTACGAGTGTCGTGTGGACGAAAAGCAGTTCGCCCACACGCGCGTGGACTAGTTGGTGGTTGTGTGGGCAGAAACTAGTTCGCCCACACAGTGCAGCTGGCAAACCCTATGCTGCTGGGCGTGTGGGCGAACTCTTCAACTCCCATACACCAGCCCCGTCCTACGTGGCACGCAAATTCTGCCTCAATGTGTTAAGATTCGTGCAAACTCGACTGGACAGTGATCCACGCGTGTGATGAGTTGCAAAACTGCCACACATGTGGGCGTTATCATTTGGGACAGAAAATACGTTATATATTAGCTAGCGTAGTGAGTGAGGGATTTCATTTGATGCTCCTCCTCCTTCCTCCCTTTCCTTGCTCTCTACTCACCGGCGAGCTGTCGATCACACGGCTACGGCCTGCGGCTTAGCCTTTCCCTTCGGCTTTACCTAAAGAATTACTCTACTTAAGCGCGGACGGACATGGAGACAGAGAGATTGATGCCATTGTTTGATTCTCTCACCTTCCTTTCTCCTTCTCCCCTCTCCTTTTCCCGCCCGTCCTTTCCTTCGCCTCATTCATCCCCTTCTCGTCAAGGGAAGAAAGGGAGGCAGCGGACGAACGCCACCCATGCGTTGAGCGATCTTGACGAGGACGACAGGGGGAGGGGGGCAGCACAACCCGATGTTGTAACCATGGGTCCACGTGTTGCACTTACACCTGCGCCGGCCAGTGCTAGGAACACCGCTGCCGGAGCAGCGTCCATGGTCATGGCCAGGAGATGCAAGACGAGACTGCCATGGCTAGGGACGCGAACGACGAATGGCGACGACGAGGTTGCAAGCAGACCAACAACGACGGAGGGCGCGTCCATGGCTGGGAGCGGGGTGGTCGACGGTGGCGCTCGCCTTCACGTGTTCTAGGAGAAAGACGACACGAGGGGAAGGGGATGAAACAAAAGGGCAGATCGGATGGCTCTCCCTCGCTGCATCGGAGGGTTGGGGCTGGACCGGCCCAAAGTATTGGGCCGGCGCGCTGGCGCCTAGCGCTGCCCAATTTTTGTTGTTTGGGTCTCGCTCCGTTTTGCTTCACTCCTTTTGTTATAATATGTCTGCTCATGCTAAGCTCAAGGGTGTGAATGTGATGGATGATGCTGGTAAATCAAAGGCCTCGCGTAGTAGTAATTTTGTTGACTCTCAAGTTTTTTTTTGAAAGCAGGTTCACCTCTGGCCTGTGTATCAATCAATGCATGTGGCCATATTATTAAAAAGCGTATCAGAAGTCATAAGTTCTAAGTAGGCTCATCAACCGAGCAGAGAGAGAAATAAATCTGTAAAAACGCCACAACCGGCGATAACGTACCACATCGGGCGATGAAGAACAAACTAAGATTCCTACATACCTAGCTTATTATTAGCTCGCCATCCAAATCAGCTTAAGATAACTCATACTACCGTCTCCCAGCGGTTGCACCCAGTATCTAAAAGCTTCCTGAAGTCTGCATAAGTGAGTAACAACCACGTACGGATCCAAACTGTAGCTCTGTAAATAACCTGCAAAAAATATTAAATTTTTTCTCACTAAAAATCATATCATTTCTAGTGTTCCATATAGCCGAGAATAAAGCACATATTCCTATTCGGATATGTTTAGCTATGTGTGTGTCCACTTCCTTAAGCCACGTCCCAAATAACGTGTTTATGATTCATGGAGGTTGAATGTTAAAAGCTATATGAATTGATCGCCATAACAATTTTGCAAGCGAACAATGGAAAAAGAGGTGTTTAATCGTTTCATTTTGATCACAAAAACAACACCTAGAGTTACCAACCCAATTCCTTTTCACCTAATTATCTTTGGTCAAAAAACTCCTTCGTGGATGAACCACATAAAGATTTTTATGCGCAGCGGAACTTTAAGCTTCCAAATGTGCAAAGACCCCATCTAGCCAGTCTGTACTTCTTCTTGGCCTCATCACTTTGCCAGAAGAACCGGGATCTATAGAAGTCTAGTCTTTTCCGTACCCCTACCAACACTTTAAAGAAAGATAATAGGAACATGTGCAAACTTGTTAAAACTGAATTAATTAGAATCAGCCGACCTCCGTAAGACATAAGCTTGCCCTTCCAGCAGTTTAGCTTTTTTTCAAATCTATCTTCTATACATTTTTGTTCCTTGTTCGTTAACCGCCTATGGTGAATCGGGATCCCTAGATAACTAAAAGGTAAGGATCCCATTTCACAATCAAACAAATTTCTATAGTCGTCTTGCTCTGCTTTGGCTCTTCCAAAAGAAAACAATTCGCTTTTATTGAAGTTGATTTTGAACCCAGTCAGTTGCTCAAAAAGGCATAAAAGAAGCTTCATATTCCTGGCTTTTGCAAGATCATGCTCCATGAAAATAATAGTATCATCCGCGTATTGTAGAACGGAGACACCCCCCTCTACAAGATGTGGAACGAGTCCTCCTACTTGACAATTCTCTTTGGCCCGACCAATAAGTACTGCTAACATATCTGCTACAATATTAAACATCACAGGAGATATGGAGTCCCCTTGTCGTAACCCCTTACGTGTCTGGAAATAACGGCATGTGTCATCATTTACCTTTATCCTGACACCGCCTTTCTGTATGAAAGAATCTACGTGAGATTTCCAAGATTCATTGAACCCCTTCATACGTAAGGCTTGCTGGAGGAAGGGCCATTTGACATTATCATACATCATCTAGTTTCTTCGTATGGATTTCGTGCAACGTTTCATGTAAGACAACAATCCCTTCTAGTATTTGTTGTCCTGGAATGAAGGCCGAATGGGATATCTGTGTCAACCTATTCGTGCCAACTTGTGAAAAAATCTTAAAGCTTACATTGAGAAGACAGATCGGCCTAAACTGCTCAATGCGGATAGCTTCCACCTTCTTTGGTAACAACTTTATTGTTTCAAAATTAAGGTGAAACGGATTCAAGTAACCCTCAAACAAATCATGAAATATAGGCATAAGATCTTGCTTTATGATGTGTCAGCATTTTTGATAAAAATCCGCCGGGAACCTATCTGGCCCAGGCGCCTTATTATGCTTCATTTGCATAATAGCATCAAACACCTCTTTCTCAATGAACAGAGCCGACAACACCTCATTCTCTTCTAAGTTGAGTTGAGGTATGTCCCAGATCACACTCTCATCTAGAAATACGGAACTATCTTCGGGAGCTCCGAAAAGTTTCTTATAATATTCGGAGATGTACAATTTTAGGTTCTCATGTCCTACAATTATACCCTCATCTTGTCCTAGCTGGATTTTCTTTTTATTTCTATATTTCTCATTAGCTGTCATGTGGAAGAATTGAGTATTATCATCTCCTTGGCTCTCAAGCTGGTTGTGTACTGTAAGTGTGTGGCATGTGACGATGGCATGTGTGATTTTTTGGATGCAGCTGGACTCGTACACTTGTAATAACTTGTGCAGCAGTTGTTGTCAACATTGTGCACAGATTAACCAATGTTGGATCCCATAGTAGGAAGTTAGGATTGGAAGAGGATTAATCTCATCGAACTAGCATGGATTTCATCAGCTTGTACGGATCTGTCATTGGTTTCTCTTCTATGAATTTGAAGCCTGTGCATCCACCCCTTGGACAGCGGGTTGATTGCCGACGATGGCTGCAGATACGGGACGACGGCCTCGCCACGGTCTTCTCCATTCTCTCCATCTATCTTCTCCATTGCCGCCATCCGTCCTGTGACCGGCGACGAATGACCGGCGCACCCTACCTGGGTCATGGAATGCTGCTGGAGAAGAGTTGGATGCTCGCGGTACTGCAGCCCTGTGTGGCCGTGCGTGGTGCCACGGTCCACCCCTGATAAGACCCCGTGAGTGCCGATGCCGATGGACAAGCCTTGCGAACCAATGATGTCGACCGTGCCACCATTCCACTCACAGACAGCGCAAAGTGTACCGAGTGTACCGAGCATAGTTACCACAGAGAATACGTAGCTGATGAGAACGAACGTCCCTCTCGCTCTGAGATCCGTTACTGTATGAAGAGAGAGAAGTTTGTTTTTCCTGATGGTGTATCAGTGGATTGTTGGAGCGCAAAACTATGCGTTGATCTACTGTGCAGATTTCTCTCGTCCAACGGTGATGGGCGTAATATGTACAAATGATGTAGCTTTGTGAGAAAAAAATCAAGCCTAGGCCTTTGGGCCACTATGGAAACAAAGTCATTTGATAGATCACCTGCACTTGGAGACTATACTATTACGCCTGTCCGTTGTACTACTATTAGCCATAACGGACTTTCATCAAAAGACATGCGCCATTGGTGATGCGCGCCATTCCCATACAGGTGGAAACATGGTTTTCACAGGCGCCAATATTCTCAACCACCATCGGCTCTGGTAAAAAGGCCATCCGTTTTCACCGAGATCGAGAAACCCTGCTGGTTGCACCAGCAGCACCACTCTCCTCTCCCGTCAGCCTCACCAAGATCGTGCCGCCGCCGGCCGCATCATCGTCATTGTCCGGCCAGGAATTTACACAACTAATTAAATCCGCCGTACATGTGTGTTGTGCCCGTGCCTAGCTGCTTTCTACGCACCACATTCAGTACTAGCATCGTCGTTCGCTGATTGCTGGAGTAATTAATTAGGAGTAGTACTGGTTGCTAGTGTCGCAAGCATGTGTACCGACGACATGATTATACCTTGACGTTCGTCGATCCGCATGAATTTGTTAATCAATGGACCGGTGACATCGATAGGATTCGAGTCAACTCGCATTTGTATATGCTAGGTGAGATCAAGATCCCGCGTATGCTCGAAGTATATGCATGACCATGCAGTTTCAATCAACCGGCCATGACGTGCTTTACATAAAACAAAAGCAAAATATACCTGAATTTGAATGGTTCGTGATTGGCTATGGTCGCTAAACTAAGTACGTAGTCGTCAGAATATCGGGCCCAAATCGATTGACAGTTGAACCACTGCCCTAACGAACTAGGATGCATCCATCCGCCCATGTAGAATGATGTTAACCTTGTAGCTAATGTTTGTTAATTTCTGTGTGATGATTAAGTTATAAATAAACAAAACAAACCGCACTATGATTGAATCATTGCCGACCAGAGCCGGTCCAAATGATTTTGGGGCCCGGGGCGATGTAAAATAAATATTTTTTATACTAAACATTTATACTTATTTAAATTATGTGTAACATATTGTAATTTAAATTAATATGATTTTTTATTACTCAGTCACATAAAAATGTCTCTAAATAATAGTTATATTATCCATTGCTACACAGTTGCAATGTATATCATTTAATTTTTTTATTCTACAAAATTTAAATTGTATGATTAACCAAAAATTCTTTTTCTTGTTAAAATTATTCAAATTAATTTTCTAATATTGCATAAACTATATAGTGTATACACATATATTTGCATATATGTGTATATGCGTGTTCATATATCTTTTCATATTATTGAATAACATGTTAGATATTTATAATTTATACATACTAACAAATATTTTAGTGGTGATTTCTAGTACCATATTCATAAAAACTTCTAGCGTATAGCGAATGTAACTGGCAAGTTGAGTTCAGTGATAGAATCATCAAAGAAACAAGAATGTTGTGAATTGTACTTCTGCGCATGATTTGATTATTTGACATGCTTAACTAGATTCACTTGGTTTGATTTGGTGCAAATGAGATCTTCTATCCATTTCCCAGATGAAAAATTGTGCATTGGTTTAAACATTGAAATCTTGTTATCATATATTTCATTGTGATACTAAAACATCCATAATAAAGCGAGACTAGCATATTTAAAGGGCGACGCTATGCGTCCGCCGGTGGATAATATAAAAAGATCCGCCGCCTTCGTGACGATTGGATGGAGTTGTGGATGGCGTCCGATCAACCTACGCGACAAGTCATCTTTGCAACAAGTGCATTGTTGCGGTATTTTCTGCCGTTGAGGTCTTGTTACATAATTTTTTTGCAATAGAGGTCTTGTTGCAGAATTTTTTCACAACACATGTCTTGGTGCAGAATCATTTTTATGAGTTTTTTTGCAACAAAGGTCTCGTTATAGAAATTTTTCGCAATAAAGGTCATGTTGCAGAAATTTTTTTATGAGTTTTCTACGAACAGAGGGCTCGTTGTAGAATATTTTCGCAACAAAAATCTTGTTGCAGAATCATTTTTATGAGTTTTTCTGCAATAAAGGTCTCGTTGTAGAACATTTTTCGTAACAAAGGTCTTGTTACAGAATCATTTTTATGAGTTTTTTATGCTGCAATAGGGCCATTTTGCAAAAAGAGCCTTGTTGTAGTTGCAGCAGGCCCTTTGTTGCAAAAAATATCTTCTATCTTCTCCTTCCACCGTAGCTAGAGCTTGGGTTGTGGATAATCTGGGAAGCAGATTGACACCGCCGTTCACCATCGCTGGAGTTTGGACCGTGTTTGATTTGGGAAACAGATCAACACCACTGCTCGTTATGGTTGGAGCTTGGGCCGAGGATGATTTGAGAAGTGGATTGACACCCCCATCCGCCATGGCTGGAGCTTGGGCTGTGGATGATTTTAGAAGCAGATTAAAGGGAGGAAGTGTTAGAGCATCATGGGAAGAGAGATGAGATCAAGGGGATCGAAGGTGGGAAAACAAGGAAGTGTGTTGGGGATATTGAGGCATTGAAAAAGCAGTTGGCTGAGCCGCCGATCCTTGCAGCTCCTATTGATAAGGAGCCCTTACTGTTATATGTGGCTGCTAATAGCCGAGCCGTCAGTGTGGCAATTATTGTGGAACGGACGAAAGCAGGCAAGGAATATCCGGTTCAGCGGCCGGTTTACTATATCAATGAGGTACTCATTGAATCCAATCAGAGATATCCACATTGGCAGAAGCTGGTGTATGGGGTGTTCATGACTGGTCGTAAGCTGAAGCAGTATTTCTTTGGTCATCCCATCACTGTGGTGATTTCTACACCTTTAGGGGATATTATTCAAAACAGAGAAGCCACAGGTCGGGTTGCCAAGTGGGCCATTGAGCTACCCCATGGTTTGAAGTATATGCCTCGGGCAGCCATCAAGTCTCAAGCACTTGTGGATTTCATCAATGACTGGACAGAGTTAGATGTCTGAGGAGAAGCCGGATAGCACATATTGGACTATTCACTTTGATGGATCCAGGCAGTTGGAAGGCTCGGGGCTGGAGTTATTTTGACTTTTCCATGAGGTGATAAATTTTGTCATGTCTTAAGGTTGATGTTTCCTTGTAGTAACAATGCAGCTGAGTATGAAGCCTCGCTCCATGGTCTTCGTATGGCTAAGGAGATGAATCTAAGCCGGGTGAGGTGCTTTGGCGACTCAGATTTGGTGGCTCAGCAAGTTTCAGGAACTTGGGATTCCAAAGATCCACTCATGGCGGCTTATCATCGAGAGGTTGATGCTATTGCTGGTCATTTCAAAGGTTCTCAAGTGGAACATGTTGATCGTAGGAAAAATGAGGCAGCTGATGCTTTAAGCCGGCTAGGATCCCAGTGTAAGCCAGTACCACTTAATGTTTTCCTTGATATTTTGCATAATCCTTCGGTTAAACTGCCTATGGAGGAAAATCTTGCTATTCCTGACCTAGAGGCACAACTGGTGGAGGCTCTTCATACTATTCCTGATTGGATGGTTCCATATTTGGCTTATATGACCCGGGGTGAGTTACCTGGAGATGAAGTTTTGGTCAGGCAGATAACCCGGCGGTCTAAGTCAATGACTATTATCAATGGAGAGTTGCACCGATGCAGTGTCACAGGGGCGTTTCAACGTTGTGTTTCTCCTGAGGAGGGCCATGAGATTCTATGAGAGATTCATGAAGGATATTGTGGCCATCATGTCGGCTCTAAGTCTCTCGTGGCTAAGGCTTTTCGTCATGGGTTTTATTGGCTAACGGCTCATGCTGATGCAGAGGATTTGATCAGTAAACATGATAGTTGTCAAAAAATTTCAAGACGAGCTCATGTGCCAGCTCAAGAATTGAGGATGATTCCAATTACTTGGACATTTGCAGTCTCGGGGCTGGATATGGTTGGGCCTTTTAAAAGATCCAAGGATAAAAAGACTCATCTCTTGGTGGCGGTTGACAAGTTTACAAAGTGGGTTAAGGCAGAGCCGGTCAGTAAGTGTGACGCAGCAACAACGATTCAATTCATCAAAAAGGTGATTTTCCGTTTTGGCTACCCTCACAGCGTCATCACTGATAATGGCACTAATTTATCTAAAGGTGCTATGAAAGAATTTTGCCAACGTGAACATAATCGTCTTGATGTGTCATCTGTGTCTCACCCCTAGTCCAATGGTCAAGCTAAAAGAGCCAATCAAAAAATCTTGAGAGGCATCAAACCACGGCTTATAGTCCCTTTGCAGAGGACGCTGGGTTGTTGGGTAGAGGAGTTGCCCTCTGTACTATGGAGTATCAATACTACCCCCAACAGATATACGGGTTACATGCCTTTCTTCATGGTTTACGGAGCAGTGGCGGTTCTCCCTAGTGACATCCGTCACGATTCGCCCCGTGTGGCAGCTTATGTGGAAGCTAATAATGAACAAGCACGTCAGGATGCTCTTGACTTGTTAGATGAGGAGCGTGACCTTGCGGCGGCTCGTTCGGCGATTTACCAACAAGATCTGCGTCGTTATCATAGCCGGCAGGTTAAAACCCGGACCTTTCAAGAAGGTGATTTGGTGCTCCGGCTCATTCAGGATCAAACTAACATGCACAAGTTGTCCCCACCTTGGGAAGGGCCTTTTGTGGTCAGCGAAAATCTGAACAACGGGTCATACTACCTCATTGATGTTCGAGAGCACAAGGACTCACGCAAGTCTGAGGAGGAGACCCGCGAGTCGCGAAACATTGCTCATCTTTGGCCTTATTATACCTGAGCCACCGGCCCTTGTGATGTACATACTTCTACCAATGTATATATTATGATTAGTATAATAAAGCTGGCATCCCTAATAATTCAGGGCCTCTGTCGTTTCATTTCTGAGAATCTGAGTCTTTATTGTCAATTCATAAGGTCACTTGGGGGCTTCCTACTTATTGAGAATAGCTATGACTACCCTCTGTTGGAAATATGCCCTAGAGGCAATAATAAAATGGTTATTATTATATTTCTTTGTTACGTGATATTGTCTATTATTCATGCTATAATTGTGTTATCGGAAATCGTTAATAACATGTGGTGAATACATAAGACCCACAACACGTCCTAGTAAGCCCTCTAGTTGAACTAGCTTCGTTGATCAAAAGATAGGTTCATGGTTTCTGACTATGGGAACATTGGATGTCATTGATACGGGATCACATCATTAGGAGAATGATGGTGATGGGACAAAGACCCAATCTAAGCATAGCTCAAAGATCGTGTAGTTCGTTTGCTGTAGCTTTTCCGAATGTCAAGTATCATTTCCTTAGGCCATGGAGATTGTGCAACTCCGGATATCGTAGGAGTGCTTTGGGTGTGCAAAAGTCACAACGTACTGGGTGACTATAAAGGTACACCTACAGGTATCTTCCGAAGTGTCTGTTGGGTTGGCACGAATCGAGACTGGGGATTTGTCACTCCGTATGACGGGGAGGTATCTCTGGGCCCACTCGGTAATGCATCATCATAATGAGCTCAATGTGACCAAGTGGTTGATCATGGGATCATGCATTACGGCATGAGTAAAGTGACTTGCCGGTAACAAGATTGAACGAGGTATTGGGATACCAACGATCGATTCTCGGGCAAGTAACGTACCGATTGACAAAGGGAATTGTATACGGGTTGATTGAATCCTCGACATCGTGGTTCATCTGATGAGATCATCGTGGAGCATGTGGGAGCCAACATGGGTATCCATATCCCGCTGTTGGTTATTGATCGGAGAGGCATCTCGGGCATGTCTGCATGTCTCCCGAACCCGTAGGGTCTACACACTTAAGGTTCGGTGACGCTAGGGTTGTAGAGATATTAGTATGCAGTAACCCGAAAGTTGTTCGGAGTCCCGGATGAGATCCCGGACGTCACGAGGAGTTCCGGAATGGTCCGGAGGTAAAGATTTATATATAGGAAGTCCAGTTTCGGCCATCGGGAAGGTTTCGGGGGTCGCCGGTATTGTACCGGGACCACCGGAAGGGTCCCGGGGGTCCACCGGGTGGGGCCACCTATCCCGGAGGGCCCCATGGGCTGAAGTGGGAGGGGAACCAGCCCCTGGTGGGCTGGTGCGCCCCCCTTGGGCCTCCCCTGCGCCTAGGGTTGGGAAACCCTAGGGGTGGGGGCGCCCCACTTGGCTTGGGGGGAGCCACCCCTTGGCCGCCGCCCCCTTGGAGATTGCATCTCCTAGGGCCGGCGCCCCCCAGGCCCCTATATAAAGAGGGGGGAGGGAGGGCAGCCGCACCTTGCTCTTGGCGCCTCCCTCTCCCTCCTGTAACACCTCTCCTCCCCGCTTGCGCTTGGCGAAGCCCTGCCGGGATCCCTGCTTCCACCACCACGCCGTCGTGCTGCTGGATCTTCATCAACCTCTCCTTCCCCCTTGCTGGATCAAGAAGGAGGAGACGTCTTCCCAACCGTACGTGTGTTGAACGCGGAGGTGCCGTCCGTTCGGCGCTAGGTCATCGGTGATTTGGATCACGATGAGTACGACTCCATCAACCCCGTTTGAACGCTTCCGCTGATCTACAAGGGTATGTAGATGCACTCCTCTCTCCCTCGTTGCTAGATGACTCCATAGATTGATCTTGGTGATGCGTAGAAAATTTTAAAATTCTGCTACGTTCCCCAACAGTGGCATCATGAGCTAGGTCTATGCGTAGTTTCATGCACGAGTAGAACACAAAGCAGTTGTGGGCGTCGATATTGTCAATTATGCTTGCCGTTACTAGTCTTATCTTGATTCGGCGGCATGTGGGATGAAGCGGCCTGGACCGACCTTACACGTACGCTTACGTGAGACTGGTTCCACCGACTGACATGCACTAGTTGCATAAGGTGGCTGGCGGGTGTCTGTCTCTCCCACTTTAGTCGGATCGGATTCGATGAAAAGGGTCCTTATGAAGGGTAAATAGAAATTGGCAAATTCACGTTGTGGTTTTGGCGTAGGTAAGAAACGTTCTTGCTAGAAATTATAGCAGCCACGTAAAAACTTGCAACAACAATTAGAGGACGTCTAACTTGTTTTTGCAGCAAGTGTTTTGTGATGTGATATGGCCAAAGGATGTGATGATGATATATGTGATGTATGAGATGATCATGTTCTTGTAATAGGAATCACGCTTGCATGTCGATGAGTATGACAACCGGCAGGAGCCATAGGAGTTGTCTTAATTTATTTATGACCTGCGTGTCAACATAAACGTCATGTAATTACTTTACTTTATTGCTAAAGCGTTAGCCATAGTAGTAGAAGTAATAGATGACGAGACAACTTCAAGAAGACACGATGATGGAGATCATGGTGTCATGCCGGTGACAACGATGATCATGGAGCCCCGAAGATGGAGATCATAAGGAGCAAAATGATATTGGCCATATCATGTCACTATTTGATTGCATGTGATGTTTATCATGTTTTACATCTTATTTGCTTAGAACGACGGTAGCTTAAATAAGATGATCCCTCGTAATAATTTCAAGAAAGTGTTCCCCCTAACTGTGCACGTTGCGAAGGTTCGTTGTTTCGAAGCACCACGTGATGATCGGGTGTGATAGATTCTAACGTTCGAATACAACGGGTGTAAGCCAGATTTACACACGCAATACACTTAGGTTGACTTGACGAGCCTAGCATGTACAGACATGGCCTCGGAACACAGAAGACCGAAAGGTCGAGCATGAGTCGTATAGAAGATACGATCAACATGAAGATGTTCACCGATGTTGACTAGTCGTCTCACGTGATGATCGGACACGGCCTAGTTAACTCGGATCATGTTATACTTAGATGACTGGAGGGATGTCTATCTGAGTGGGAGTTCATTTATAATTTGATTAGATGAACTTAATTATCATGAACTTAGTCTAAAATCTTTACAATATGTCTTGTAGATCAAATGGCCCACGTTGTCCTCAACTTCAACGCGTTCCTAGAGAAAACCAAGCTGAAGATGATGGCAGCAACTATACGGACTGGGTCCGGAACCTGAGGATCATCCTCATAGCTGCCAAGAAAGATTATGTCCTAGAAGCACCGCTAGGTGAAATGCCCTATCCAGAGAACCAAGACGTTATGAACGCTTGGCAGTCACGTGCTGATGATTACTCCCTCGTTCAGTGCGGCATGCTTTACAGCTTAGAAGGGGCTCCAAAAGCGTTTTGAGAGGACACGGAGCATATGAGATGTTCGAAGAGCTGAAAATGGTTTTCCAAGCTCATGCCCGGGTCGAGAGATATGAAGTCTCCGACAAGTTCTTCAGTTGTAAGATGGAGGAAAATAGTTCTGTCAGTGAGCACATACTCAAAATGTCTGGGTTGCATAACCGCTTGACTCAGCTGGGAGTTAATCTCCCGGATGACGCGGTCATTGACAGAATCCTTCAGTCGCTTCCACCGAGCTACAAGAGCTTTGTGATGAACTTCAATATGCAGGGGATGGAAAAGACCATTCCTGAGGTATATTCAATGCTGAAATCAGCAGAGGTGGAAATCAAAAAGGAACATCAAGTGTTGATGGTGAATAAAACCACTAAGTTCAAGAAAGGCAAGGGTAAAAAGAACTTCAAGAAGGACGGCAAGGGAGTTGCCGCGCCCGGTAAGCAAGCTGCCGGGAAGAAGCCAAAGAATGGACCCAAGCCCGAGACTGAGTGTTTTTATTGCAAGGGAAGTGGTCACTGGAAGCGGAACTGCCCCAAATACTTAGCGGACAAGAAGGCCGGCAACACTAAAGGTATATGTGATATACATGTAATTGATGTGTACCTTACCAGTACTCGTAGTAGCTCCTGGGTATTTGATACCGGTGCGGTTGCTCACATTTGTAACTCAAAGCAGGAGCTGCGGAATAAGCGGAGACTGCGAAGGACGAGGTGACGATGCGCGTCGGGAATGGTTCCAAGGTCGATGTGATCGTCGGCACGCTGCCTCTACATTTACCTACGGGATTAGTTTTAAACCTCAATAATTGTTATTTAGTGCCAGCTTTGAGCATGAACATTGTATCAGGATCTCATTTAATTCGAGATGGCTACTCATTTAAATCCGAGAATAATGGTTGTTCTATTTATATGAGAGATATGTTTTATGGTCATGCTCCGATGGTGAATGGTTTATTCTTAATGAATCTCGAGCGTAATGCTACACATATTCATAGTGTGAGTACCAAAAGATGTAAGGTTGATAATGATAGTCCCACATACTTGTGGCACTGCCGCCTTGGTCACATAGGTGTCAAACGCATGAAGAAGCTCCATGCAGATGGACTTTTAGAGTCTCTTGATTATGAATCATTTGACACGTGCGAACCATGCCTCATGGGTAATATGACCAAGACTCCGTTCTCAGGAACAATGGAGCGAGCAACCAACTTATTGGAAATCATACATACTGATGTGTGCGGTCCAATGAGTGTTGGGGCTCGCGGTGGCTATCGTTATGTTCTCACCCTCACTGATGACTTGAGTAGATATGGGTATGTCTACTTAATGAAACACAAGTCTGAGACCTTTGAAAAGTTCAAGGAATTTCAGAGTGAGGTTGAGAATCAACGTGACAGAAAAATAAAGTTCTTACGATCAGATTGTGGGGGAGAATATTTAAGTCACGAATTTGGCACACACTTAAGAAAATGTGGAATCGTTTCACAACTCACGTCGCCTAGAACACCTCAGCGTAACGGTGTGTCCGAACGTCGTAATCGCACTCTATTGGATATGGTGCGATCTATGATGTCTCTTACCGATCTACCGCTCTCATTTTGGGGCTATGCTTTAGAGACTGCCGCATTCACTTTAATAGGGCTCCGTCGAAATCCGTTGAGACGACACCGGTATGAATTTTGGTTTGGGAAGAACCTTAAGCTGTCATTTCTAAAGTTTGGGGATGCGATGCTTATTGTCAGAAACTTCAACCTGAAAAGCTTCGAACCCAAGTCGGAAAAATGCGTCTTCATAAGGATACCCTAAGAACCATTTGGGTACCCTTCTACCTCAGATCCGAGGCAAGATCTTTGTTGCAAGAATGGATCCTTTCTAGAGAAAGAGGTTTCTCTCGAAAGAAATAAGGTGGGAGGAAAAAGTAGAACTTGATGAAGTACTTACGTCTTGAACCGGTAAGTGGCGCAGCTCAGAAAATGTTCCTGGGTGGCCTGCACCGACTAGAGAGGAAGTTAATGATGATGATCATGAAACTTCAGATCAAGTTACTACTGAACTTCGTAGGTCCACGAGGACACGTTCCGCACCAGAGTGGTACGGCAACCCTGTCTTGGAAATCATGTTGTTAGACAATGGTGAACCTTCGAACTATGAAGAAGCGATGGCGGGCCCGGATTCCGACAAATGGCTGGAAGCCATGAAATCCGAGATAGGATCCATGTATGAAAATGAAGTATGGACTTTGACTGACTTGCCCGATGATCGGCGAGACATAGAAAATAAATGGATCTTTAAGAAGAAGACAGACGTCGATGGTAATGTGACCATCTATAAAGCCTGGCTTCTCGCTAAGGGTTATCGACAAGTTCAAGGGGTTGACTACGATGAGACTTTCTCACCGTAGCGAAGCTGAAGTCCGTCCGAATCATGTTAGCAATTGCTCGCATTCTATGATTATGAGATATGGCAAATGGACGTCAAAACGGCTTTCCTTAATGGTTTCCTTAAGGAAGAATTGTATATGATGCAGTCGGAAGGTTTTGTCGATCCTAAGAATGCTGACAAGGTGTGCAAGCTCCAACGCTCGATTTATGGGCTGGTGCAAGCATCTCGGAGTTGGAACATTCGTTTTGATGAGATGATCAAAGCGTTTGGGTTTACGCAGACTTATGGAGAAGCCTGCATTTACAAGAAAGTGAGTGGGAGCTCTGTAGCATTTCTCATATTGTATGTGGATGACATACTGTTGATGGGAAATGATATAGAATTCTTGGAAAGCATAAAGGCCTACTTGAACAAGTGTTTTTCAATGAAGGACCTTGGAGAAGCTGCTTATATATTAGGCATCAAGATCTATAGAGATAGATCGAGACACCTCATTGGTCTTTCACAAAGTACGTACCTTGACAAGATATTGAAGAAGTTCAATATGGATCAGTCCAAGAAGGGGTTCTTGCCTGTATTGCAAGGTATGAGATTGAGCACGGCTCAATGCCCGACCACGGCAGAAGATAGAGAAAGATGAGTGTTGTCCCCTATGCCTCGGCCATAGGGTCTATTGTGTATGCCATGCTGTGTACCAGACCTGATGTAAACCTTGTCGTAAGTTTGGTAGGAAGGTACCAAAGTAATCCCGGCATGGAACACTGGACAGCGGTCAAGAATATCCTGAAGTACCTGAAAAGGACTAAGGATATGTTTCTCGTCTATGGAGGTGACGAAGAGCTCGTCGTAAAGGGTTACATCGATGCTAGTTTCGCCACAGATCTGGATGACTCTAAGTCACAAACGGGGTATGTGTATATTTTGAATGGTGGGGCAGTCAGCTGGTGCAGTTGCAAGCAAAGCATCGTGGCGGGATCTACATGTGAAGCAGAGTACATGGCAGCCTCGGAGGCAGCACAAGAAACAATCTGGGTGAAGGAGTTCATTACCGACCTAGGAGTTATTCCCAATGCGTCGGGCCCGATGACTCTCTTCTGTGACAACACTGGAGCTATTGCCCTTGCCAAGGAGCCCAGGTTTCACGGGAAGACCAGGCATATCAAGCGTCGCTTCAACTCCATTCGTGAAAATGTTCAAAATGGAGACATAGATATTTGTAAAGTGCATACGGACCTGAATGTCGCAGATCCGTTGACTAAACCTCTTCCTCGAGCAAAACATGATCAACACCAGAACTCTATGGGTGTTTGATTCATCACAATGTAACTAGATTATTGACTCTAGTGCAAGTGGGAGACTGTTGGAAATATGCCCTAGAGGCAATAATAAAATGGTTATTATTATATTTCCTTGTTCATGATAATTGTCTATTGTTCATGCTATAATTGTGTATCCGGAAATCGTAATACATGTGTGAATACATAGACCACAATGTGTCCCTAGTGAGCCTCTAGTTGACTAGCTCGTTGATCAACAGATAGTCATGGTTTCCTGGCTATGGACATGGGGATGTCATTGATAACGGGATCACATCATTAGGAGAATGATGTGATGGACAAGACCCAATCCTAAGCATAGCTCAAAGATTGTGTAGTTCGTTTGCTGTAGCTTTTCGAATGTCAAGTATCATTTCCTTAGACCATGAGATTGTGCAACTCCCGGATACCGTAGGAGTGCCTTGGGTGTGCCAAACGTCACAACGTAACTGGGTGACTATAAAGGTACACTACAGGTATCTCCGAAAGTGTCTGTTGGGTTGGCACGAATCGAGACTGGGATTTGTCACTCCGTATGACGGAGAGGTATCTCTGGGCCCACTCGGTAATGCATCATCATAATGAGCTCAATGTGACCAAGTGTTGATCACGGGATCATGCATTACGGTACGAGTAAAGTGGACTTGCCGGTAACGAGATTGAACGAGGTATTGGGATACCGACGATCGATCTCGGGCAAGTAAGTACCGATTGACAAAGGGAATTGTCTACGGATTGATTGAATCCTCGACATCGTGGTTCATCCGATGAGATCATCGGAGCATGTGGGAGCCAGCAACATGGGTATCCAGATCCCGCTGTTGGTTATTAACCGGAGAGTCGTCTCGGTCATGTCTGCATGTCTCCCGAACCCGTAGGGTCTACACACTTAAGGTTCGGTGACGCTAGGGTTGTAGAGATATTAGTATGCGTAACCCGAAAGTTGTTCGGAGTCCCGGATGAGATCCAAAAAAAAAAGAGGAGTTCCAGAATGGTCCGGAGGTAAAGATTTATATATAGGAAGTCCAGTTTCGGCCATCGGGAAGGTTTCGGGGGTCGCCGGTATTGTACCGGGACCACCGGAAGGGTCCCGGGGGTCCACCGGGTGGGGCCACCTATCCCGGAGGGCCCCATGGGCTGAAGTGGGAGGGGAACCAGCCCCTAGTGGGCTGGGGCGCCCCCCTTGGGCCTCCCCTGCGCCTAGGGTTGGGAAACCCTAGGGGTGGGGGCGCCCCCCACTTGGCTTGGGGGGGAAGCCACCCCTTGGCCGCCGCCCCCTTGGAGATTGCATCTCCTAGGGCCGGCGCCCCCCCCCAAGGCCCCTATATAAAGAGGGGGAGGGAGGGCAGCCGCACCCCTTGCTCTTGGCGCCTCCCTCTCCCTCCGTAACACCTCTCCTCCCCGCTTGCGCTTGGCGAAGCCCTGCCGGGATCCTGCTGCATCCACCACCACGCCGTCGTGCTGCTGGATCTTCATCAACCTCTCCTTCCCCCTTGCTGGATCAAGAAGGAGGAGACGTCTTCCCAACCGTACGTGTGTTGAACGCGGAGGTGCGTCCGTTCGGCACTTGGTCATCGGTGATTTGGATCACGTCGAGTACGACTCCATCAACCCCGTTCTCTTGAACGCTTCCGCGCGCGATCTACAAGGGTATGTAGATGCACTCCTCTCTCCCTCGTTGCTAGATGACTCCATAGATTGATCTTGGTGATGCGTAGAAAATTTTAAAATTCTGCTACGTTCCCCAACACCCTCTTGATCCAGCTTGTACGCCTTGTTTACAAATGACTTGGGGGCTTCTTGCTCATTGAGCATAGCTATGACTACCCTATTGATCCAGCTTGAAACGCCTGGATTGAATTATTATTTGGGGGCTTCCTGTTTAATGAACAGAGCTTTGTTTACCCTTATAATTGGCTTGGACTCCAGGTGTATTCACCAAAAATCCGGGTTATCCTGCCTTTGTATGCTTGCCACTCCGACCAGGTAATCCTGGAATGACTCGTCGTACTCTTGACAGTCAATCTTATAAAGACCCTGAACTTGTAAAAGTTAAAACGACGATTGGTCATGTGAGGCCCGGCTTACAGGTTTGAATTAAGGATTAACTCAGTGGCTGTGCGGCCCTTGAATAACACTTGATATTGAGGCTTGGTAGCCTATGAATGCCTTGGTTTTTCTGGTTTATAATGGCTTTGAACATTGTTTGGGTTCATTTTTTGTGCCATATTGATATATGGTTGAAAATTGCTTAGGGCCATGTCACCTTGATCCTTATGATTCCTATTTGAATTTAGCCGGAGTTTTGATAAACCGGCCTGACTTTGGACGATAAGTCACCAGTGTGTGTTGATTAAACGTTTGGAGTTTTGCGCTCTAAATTTTTGGGATGTTACCCTTGCTGCATATGGCATTGTAAGCCGGCAGTATGAATAAATTGAACAGGGTGATGTGCTCTAAGTCTTTAGGGTATTACCCTTACTGCATATGGCGTGATAAGCCGGTAGTATGAACAAATATCACAGGTATGTTGTTTACTTGTTATGAATAAATGAGGTTTTGATAAACCCGCCCTGTTTATGGACAATACAGTCACCAGTGGATTTTATATGGGGCATTATGACCCGCC
Source organism: Triticum urartu (assembly GCF_003073215.2). Taxonomy (NCBI): domain Eukaryota; kingdom Viridiplantae; phylum Streptophyta; class Magnoliopsida; order Poales; family Poaceae; genus Triticum; species Triticum urartu. Next base: position 464,438,025 of record NC_053026.1, on the reverse strand, counting down.
CTAGGGTAAACCACTAGGGCACTTGTTATCTACTTGTGTGTAGGGCTTATGATAACATGATCAGCAAGATTGACAATAATTATGAGCATAAACATCGGATCTTCAAATCAGATCAGGCGGTTCAAAAAAGTTACAAAAATAAACACGCACGATGGCGTGGCAGATCATGGTTTTTTCAACTAGCCTATTACAAGGCATCATGTGGCCACAAAGGAATAAGTGTTTTGAGACACGCGGCATCCAAATGCTGTGGCTGGTAAACCGGCTCATGGATCAAGACTCCTGGTCTTGGCGGGTTGAGGCTTCCGAATCATCATGCACTGGCTCTTCTTCTTCCTATGTTGTCTGGAAGTTAGGCGATGACCAATCGATCCCAGTCAAAGCTTTGAAAACAGCTTCATCATCTATAAGGGTTGACGGGTCAATGTCAGGAGTGAAGGTGTGCTTACGTGTTGGCGGGATAAGGTCCATGGCCTCATGAACCGGCGCCTTCACTTTGGAATTTGTACCATCATAAACCGGATGGTATTTGGAAAGATCAGTTTCCTCGGCTAGCTTGCTTGCCCAAGGACGCATTTCTCTTGCTATTTTGGCAAAGTCATCGGCGCTAAAGGGTGACCCATCTTCTTTCACACTGGGACAGTCGGCTGATATCTCCTCCGGGTCAAGTTCAGCCTGCCATGCTTTTGCCCGACTCAAGGCAGTGATAACGCCGGCCCTGGCGGCTGATCGCTTTAATTCTTCCACCCTTTGTGGGATCACAGACAACTTTTCTAACACTTCCTTGATAAGGGAAGGTGGTTGCTTCTTATGCAAGGCAGCAGAAATCGCCCGTTAGGCGCCAATGTACAGCTGCTCCACAAGGGTATAAACGGCTTTCAGCCTTATGCGCATATCATCACCTAGCTTGGAGTTTCTGGAACTTGCATTGGCAAGTATATTTATAAGCCAGCTCAATGGTGGTTCAAACTTGATAAAGAGAAATTGAACTACAGTATTACTTACCAAAGATGGCGGTTGTCATGCTATTAATTTGATGTTTTAAACCGGACAACTCGTCAGTCACCGGTTTAAGAACAGCTTCGGCATCTTGTGCTCTTTTCAATAGAGCTGCCTTCTCGGTCTCCCAGCCGGTTCGTTCAGCATTGAAGTCCTTTTTTAGTTTTTCAATATTTTCCAAAGCGGTCTTCAGTTCTGATTTGGCTTTGGAGGTCTCCTCTTGCTGGGACTGAATGTTTTGCCTTAGATCAACCACTTGGGATTCTTTCATATTCAATTCATCCTACAAGATAAGGCGAGTTAGCAACAATATATGGTTATGATGATCATTTTATTTGAAGTCCCAAGCACAATATGAGTATTTCACTTGGCACTTGGGGGATAATGCACATTGCCCTTTTTTGAAGACTATTTTATGATGACCCGGCTAAACTGCTATGACTATAGCCGACTCATGAGGGCTACATACTTGGATTTTATTCACAGCCATGGTGATAAGTCCCGGCTTATCCATGCTGATTAAATCGGCCCTTGGGGGCTACAGCTGCAAAGTTGATCACCACTATTTGTAGTCCCGGCTTAACTTATCAGTTTAAGCCGACCCTTGGGGGCTACTCGTTTGGTTCTACAATTAGTGTGCCATGACATGAATGAAAGACTCTACAGGTTATTTAAAGTCTACAGCATATTCAAGGATTATCATATCCAGTAAACTTGGCGGCTGATAGATATGTATTTATATGAGATAAGTTTTTTACGTACCTCAAAGCGGTCTTTCATGAGATTAACCAAGCCGGCCTCAAAGTCACGGCTGGTGTGGAGGCGGTTCAAATAGCCTGCATGAAGCTCCTGGGCATTAAATTGAGCATAGCTCCCCAAATCCAACTTCCACTTGCCCTTATCAACAGTAGAAAAATCTTCTTTGGCGCTATGTTTGGATAAGACAGTGGGGTTGCCTGGGGTTGTGTAAGTCATCCCAGTAATCATCATGCCCTCAGTTTCCTGAGCCGGCTCAGCGGGACTAGGCGGCTTATCATTTTCTGGGTCAATGTCCATGGCGTCTTTGGTGGACAGGTGTTCCTCTGGTGGCGGGTCATCCATAGCTGCTTCTGAAACTTGATGCAAAGACTCGGACGTGGTATGTTTCTCCGGATCAACAGTATTGGGTTCTTCAGTCAGTTTATCAACTTTCTGCTTCTTGATGGGCTTGGCCATGGCACTAAAAATAAAAACACATGATGAGGTTAGTGTATTAATGGAGTAAGGTATTAAGATAAATAGGCTTAAGTGTTTCTTACCGAGGAACATTTTTGAACAGAGGGACCTGTGTCCCAGTTGAGTCGCCGCAGGAAGAGTGAGAGGTTCCCTGATAATTTGAACCAGAAAGATTAAGAGGCTGTCGAAAGAGACCCGCCTTAGGAAAAGCTAAGTCAGAAATTTGTGAAACCTCTGCTTGGCGCTTGTGAGGAACCGGTTATGTTTGGTATACCGGAAGATAATATCCCACTGCCGTTGTTCCGGGTTGTGCAACGAGCCTCATGTTGCCGATTCTTTAAAATAAAGTTGGGATCCAAGTAAGATAAAGGGTGAGAAAACCTTACTTTTCGGCTCGCCTGACGCACTCTCTATCTGATCAGAGGTTCAGAGTCGAAGGAAAGGATAGTTACCTCTTCAACATTGGCTCGGCTTCCTTCCGCATCATCCTGATAGTGATCATTATCAATAAGATGTACAAAAAATGAGCCAAGGGAGTCAAGTTTTACCTTTGACTCATCATTATCATCCAAGTCAAATAGCTCGGAAGGATTGGTCTTCTTCTTGGCAGGCTTTTAGGAGCCTTGTTCTTCGTACGGGTCTTCTTGGCTGATTTATCTTGCAATTTCCTGTTCCAGAAAGGAGAGTCGGCCTGCAGAAGTTCAAAATAAGAGTAAGAAAGTAGATTGACAGATAATGAGTTAATGAAAATTGATCCAAACTGCTTACGGCTGGCGGCTTGTTGAGGGCACAAAAGGGGTTCAGCCCCGTCTTGCTGCAAGTGGCCAAGCTTTCATTCCGCAATGTCTTGACCATCTTGTTAAGGCTCTCCTCGTCCAGACGCATTTGGCTGTAGCATTATGGATCTTTGATGTCGCAGGTATACTCACACATCAAGCCGGACCAGCGCCTTAAGGGAAAGATTCTCCATGCGACCCAGCATCGGAGTAGATCAACTCTAGTTAAGCCATTTGCCATTAAGGCTCTGATTTTTCTAAATATGGGCATATGTTTAGCCCGTTCTAGTGTGTTGATCCGATCGGGGTGAGGGTGCCTGTTGCTAAGCCGGTTCACACGATAACCCGGCAAAGAATTCTCATCCTCTCGAGATGTGTCTTGGCAATAGAACCAAGTATGGTTCCAGTCCTTTGGGTGACTAGGAACTGTAGCAGCTGGGAAAGTAGCTTCTTTGCGTCTTTGAATGGAAATACCACCTAATTCTAGGCTGGGCCCATCTGTGAACTCAGTTTGATGGTTCAGGTAATAGAACTTGGAAGTTGTAGATGTTTGATACAGAGTTGGGCCCGATGTCTTGTGGATGAAGTTCAAAGAAATGCAGTACATCGCGGAAATTTTTTGAGCCGGGTGGAGTAAACCCCCGGAGCATGTGGTCAGCTAAAACCTCGAACTCACCCTCTTTTGGTTCAGGGGTGGTCTCGGTTCCTAGGGCCCTCCAGTGGATTACATCCTTTTTTGGCTAGGACGCCTTCTTACACAAATTCCTTAAGGATTTCTTCCGTGACAGTGGAAGCAACCCAGTTGCATGAGGTGACAGTCTTGGTCATTTTTTGAGGAGGAAAATCTAAAAAGAAAATATTGCCGGTTTAAGATTATGCTGTTCAGCTGGTGATTGATTCAAGAGTAAGTGCTATAAAGGATCAATGTATTAAGCCCGAAGATGATACTGAATTATGCAGATACATACATTGGTGGCTTAAAAGGGGACTAATGATATATGGCGGGTTACGGTTTATCAGTTAAGACACCTGAACAAGTTGCTACATTTTCAGATCTATAAGTAAGGATTTGCTAAGTTATGACAAACAGATTTCACACACTGGTGCTACAATTTTGGATCTACAGCTATTCAAAAAATAGAATAAATTCTAAACCTAAAGCAGTAGCAGCGAAAGAACTCCTGTGTTCTCTGATGAGATTTTTTCTACGGAAGAAGAATCTTTTTTGATTGAAACGGGATGCTAACAGTTGCCGCATCACTCTGGTAACGGATTCAGATTTAGCTATGCGATCTAAAGAGGAGAAAGCGAAGAACAACACAGAACTCCGACGAACTGGGGCAAACCCTAATGCAGATCTGATTATGTGGAAGGAGTGCTTACTGGTGTTGCTGGACATCGGAGGTGCGCCGTGGTTCTCTGGTTCGTTCAGGTTGATGAAGCGGCCGGAGTTGAGGCAGTTGACGAGGTCGACGGCGGCGGAGCTCGGGCGCGTGTGAGCGTTGCGAGGAAGAAGAGGAAGGCGAGGAGGCAAGGGGGGGGGGAATGAAAAGGACCCCTATCCCTATTTATAAGGAGTTGGATAAATAGCATGCATGGGAATCGAGGAGGCTGAAAAAATGATTATGTGGCTACAAGGACGCCTCGATTTTCGGGAGGTCCATTAACAATAAAAGATATGATGAGATGATCTCGGCTTCAGGTGAAGTTAATGTGAGATGACGTCATGGCGGGTTAATGCAAATGTATGAGCTGACGTCATGACAGGTTATAACAAGTTTATAAAGTTGATGAGGGAAGATTCTGCTAAGTCAAGTACTGAAGATTGATGTGAACGAGTTCAAATCAACCTGGGGCCTAATGTTGGGGATATAACTATTGGGTATGACCCGCCCGGGGGGGGGGGTCATACCACTGACGTCTTGTTGATAAAGATGGCGGGCCATGAAGCAAGCCTACTGAAGGCCCAAGACCCAGAGACGGCTTGAGGCCCAAGAGGATGAACCGCCATATGCTAACTTGTATTGTAAGGCAATTTTAGTTAGTCGCCGAGCCGGATACGTTGTGTATAAGCCGGTCGGGACTCTGTAAGCCGCCGGGCATCAACCTATGTATATAAAGGGGTGACCCGGCGGCGGGTTAAGACAAGTAACAATCAATCGAAAGCTAGGTCAAGCGTATTCACTTCCTGGTAATCGAAACCCAAGCAATACAACCTAAAACAGGAGTAGGCTTTTTACCTCGTTGAGAGGGGCCTAACCTGGGTAAACTCTATGTGTCCTTTGTCCCGTTTAACCCCTTCAAACTAACCTAGTCGCGATGGCTCCACACCTAAGTCATTTTGCTAAGGCATCTGTCGTGTTAAGTCCATGATAGAGTGGGTGCTAGATTCGTCTAGGGGATCGAACGATTGATTTCTGATTCTGCAATATTGTTGCCTCGTACATGTGGTCGTATACCTTCTTGTGTCGCCGCCGGCCACCACCGATCCCGAAGCCGTCGCCGATCGTCATCGCCATCCTAGCCGCACGAGTCAACTGAGTTGCGGGGGCGTTATCCAGTTTGCATGAATGTGTCCTGAAACAATAGGTAACTTTCAGAAACTGCAGCGCGTGACGTGGAAGTGGTGACGCTCTCGTTCATGTGATCAACAGACGATCCGACGGACGCGGAGCCGGCGGACACGCGAGCGTTGTCGGTCGGTTGAAGGTGAGCTTTTTCCACATTTAAACTCAATTTCGCTAGTCGGTTTGGTTTTCCTCCACATGGTATAAAGTATTACTATGTGGTGTGTATTTGCGCTCCTTCAAATCGAGGCTCTATTTTATGCATTGAATAATCTTTCAGATGCAATGTATAATTGTATAGTGTTTAGAAGTTTTTTTTTGAGCATCAGTACAGACATAAGCGCTCATATACACGTGCATACACTCCCCTATGAACGCACACACGCACACCCTACCCCTATGAGCACCTCCGAGAGACTGAGCCGGCATATCATCTTGAGATTTACGAAGTCACCGTAGGCGCCTCGTCGTCGACGGGAACGTCTCCTCCCACTGAAAGCGCATCGCCGGAAGTCCTGAAATAAATTCAGAAATAATGCGAGCACCAGGATTTAAACCCTGGTGGGTTGGAGATACCACTGTCCACCTAACCAACTCATAATTGTATAGTGTTTAGAAGTTTTTATTTGAGGGGTATATAGTGTTTAGAAGTATAATTTGTAGTTGGGGCCCGGGCGGTCGGCCCTTTTGCCCGGGCTATGGGCCAGCCCTGTTGCCGACACGATCTCCACGGAAATCATCATATATGAATGAAAGTGAAGGTTTGATGTCTCGTGTCCCTCTCGTTGTCCGTATCCTTGTTTTTCCTCCTTCTTTTGACAATCTTGATGCACGCATCCATCGATCCTTTTCATTTACGTTGATGAACACAAAGATTAACTAGCTAGTCATGGGGAATATACTCGAGGTCGATCGGTCGATCAATCGGTCACGGGTGAGCACAGTTAATGGGAACGAATTGAATGGGGATCCAATCGATCGAGTAATCAGGTCGGTGGTGTCTGCATTGCATTGCATGGAGCGCATTTCCGGGAGGGTCCATGCCATGGTGGCAGCGCTTGTCTCTTCCCCGGAACAGGAAACACCACCGTCGTACGTACTGCTGCTACCAACAAGAATGATAAAATGTGCCCTTGATGCATGCATGCATGTGGCAGTCCTACTACTTTGGTTGCCATTTGGCGGTCCCGTGTGTGTAAGTAGCACCTAAACAAAATCTGAGAGGTTGTGTTAGGTTTCAACGTCTGATGTGTTTGTGTATGATAAAACTGACTGCGTGTTTGATGAATTGTCTGCACCTTTTGAACGGCGGAGCTCTGTCGGTGTGCGAGGAGGAACTGGATGGGGACATGTGCATGCACGTACGTACGGACGGACAGTAGGCCGCAAAAGGGAAGCAAATGGGAAAAATAAATATGTAAAGGCGCGGAGCGGCGGAGGGTTCGGTTGGTGGCCCTATTGTATCGATCGACATGTCCGAGATGCCGCCGGCCGGCCGGCGGGCGGGTGCGATGAAACTTCCTCGAGATTTGCCGAATCCACGATGCTGCAGTGCTGCCGGGATGGGTTGACAATGGACCTGATTGATACTAGCAAGCAGATCCTGTGCGTAGCAGTCGGGCACAGTGTAGGTAGGTCCCAGCCTGGGATCCGGCACCGACACGCGACACACGGCCGCACGCACAGGCGGCGCTGGGCGGGGGCGAGCCAGGTTGCATGCAGCATGCAGCATGCTCTCAGCGTAGGCAGCCAGCAGGGCTGGCTCGTCCGTCCACCTAGGGCGTGTTTGATTGCCGTTGTCAACAGTTCCTACATCGCATGCACTTCTCAATTCAGTCTGGTTGAACAAAAACAGGCCCTAATACACCATATGCAACTTGATTGGTTGCCTGCATCCCTAGTCCCTGTATTAGTTAATACGCAAGTGCACTTTGTTTGGTTGGCTGCATTGGCCCTAGCGGCACATGAACAAGGCGTTTGGTTGCATACAGCGTACATGTTGTGCTTACCTTGTACCTTAGTTGATGAGCTTACCCACAATGATCACACCTAGCACACCAATGCCACAACACAGCAATGTTGACGAACTGGACAAGGATGATGAAGTTCTTCAGCTTCAGGCCGAACTGACGATCCACCTTAGCAGCTTCCACTTTGACAGCTCCAACCTTGGCACTGTCGACACTGCTGCCTCCGTGCTTTCGCACCCAGGCGGAGTAATCTTGTTCTGTTGTCTGCTTAGTCTTGAACCCTCTATAGTTGCTGTTGCTATACGATGCCACTTGTGCATTGGCTTCTTTCCATGAACTATAACCCCCTGGAACCTCACCAATGAACACGGCATACCTCTTGCCCTAGCAAGGCACAAGAGCAAGAGTTGAAGTAGCAAAACCACTATGCACAAGAAGCGAGCAAAGTAGCACACAAACAACAATGGAGCAGAAGAGAAGTAAAGCATGCATGATCATACGGCATAGCAAGTTCTTCCTAGCACTACCTTGGTGTTAACCTACCACCACATCCAAAAGAGGGTGTCGTCCTACCACCGCAACTTCAACGTCACCGTGAGGGGTTAGTATATACCACCTCACCAAAATATACAGACCATCAAATAGTTTTTGAGCCCTAACTACATAAAATGTACGTCGTCATCATCGTCGTCGTCGTCGCCACCACCATCGCCGTCGGGGATCATGCACGCTCACAGGCAGCACTACTCTAGTAGTAGTGCTTGCCCAGCCAGCTCCTGAGCCACAGCCCCCTGTGAGCGTCGGCCATGGCAACGAACCCAACACCCTGGGCCTTATTGTCAAGCAGGTGGCTGAGAGATGCCATGAGAGCCTCGTCGCTGAAGCCACCCTGGGTCATGACAGCGCCATACAGGTTAGGGTGGACGTCGAGGGGCTTGCACTCCCTGATGGCTGTTGCCACCTCCTTCACCGCCTCATTCATGTTGCAGAAGACATTGATCTCCTCCTCCATCAGGCCTCCTCTCTTCCTCTTCCTATCAAGGGCTTCGCAGTGGCCTTGTCAGGGCCATCAAGGATCTCGACGTCCGGGGTCCCAGGGAAGTCAGGCATGGGAGAACCAAGAGGCTCCCCCGAGCCCATGGCATGCTTCCCAGTTGCCAGCCCGAAGGAGAATATGTGCTGCATCTGGTTGTAGTTCTGGATGTGTGTGTTGAGGAACTCAGCATCCCTTGGGTGGTCCTAAGAATGAAACACACGTGTTGTTAGTTGTGATTAGGAGTAGGCAGTGGTGGATAGTATGAAAAGGAAGAGGGTTGTGAGCTAACCGCGACATGGCCGGCGTAGTGCTCTGCCTCCAGAACTATGGAGCAAGTGTTCTCATCCCATGAGGCGCCGCTAAGGTCTCTCAGCTTGGACACTTGGATCCATCGACTTCTCCACTTTCTCAGGTGGTTGTACATCTGGGTGGCAGACACCTCTTGCTCACAGAACTCGAATATCTGCTTCGCAACGGTGTTCAAGTGCACCTCCTTGAAGCCCTTGTCAGTCCTAACTCCACTAGAGATGAGCTCACACATCTTGTTCAGCACGAACGTGGACATGAACAGCTGCCACTTCCTGTTGTTCGACCTACTATCCTTCTTTGCCTTTGCTGCTGCTAGCTTGAGTGCAGCGGCAGCAGCAACAGGAGTAGTTGGCTCAACGAGCACTACTGGCACATAGAGGGAATCAGACTCGAACACTTTTGAATCAGGTGCCATCTCGGACATAGGCTGCGAGTCATCGACAAACGATGGAGCAAACTGGCTGTCGGACACGACAAGGGCCTGACTAAGATCTTGCGTCTGCGTGGTCATGTCCTACAATCGTAGCACGCATTGACAGTGAGCATAGCACACAACATACGGGACAATCCATGAAAGCAGGAGCATACATGTACATGGTTCATCACTATCATAGCAAGCACATGACCACCAATAGCTACAAATCACATATCTGAGCATGATTCAACACAAGCACAAGGTTCAACTTCAAACTCTACTACTAATCTAGCCTACCACATGCTTGAACATCTAGCCCTACCACAAATTATAACCGTAGCATAGCAACCAACCATATCAGCTTACAGATCAGACCACTAATCAACCATGCATCTAGATCAAACCCTAGCTGCAGCTCAGATCTAGCTAGAAGGAACAGTGAGAAAGGGGGATTGAACTCACAGAGGCCATGGCTGCAGCTTGAGGAAGAGGAGGGCGGTGGTGAAAGATGAACGCCGGCCGGTGAAGGAGCTCCAACGCCGTGGACAGCCGGCCGATGAAGATGTGTCGCTTACGTGCTCGTCGATGCCGATGCGCGTCGGCGGGAAAGCGCGAACGGAGGAAGAATGATGGCGGGAGTTGGGGCGATGAGGGAGGGGCTAAATATGGGGTGGAGCGGCGGGAGGGGAGCCGAAATCCTCCCACCGATTTTTCGGCGACGCGGGCGAGCTCGCGCCATTTCCCCTGCTCGCACGAGGGGAGAAGCGCGTCGCCCTCCTCTGCCTCGCCGTGGCCAGGCTCGCGAGCTACTGCCGATTCATGCGTTGCCCCTGGGCCTGGCCTGGACGTGCTTTCAAACTTCGTGCGATGCGGGCCGCACAGTAAATGCAGGAAACCAAACGGGCCAAATTCTTTCCGCCCGGGCCAGGCTAGGCCTCATGCGGGCAACCAAACACGTCCCTGGTGTCACGAGCCACACGTGTTGTACGAACTCGTCCATCGCACCCGGCTCCCGGCTGCACAACGTGGCCGATCCATGCATCTTGATTGGCGGATACCCTGTCCTCGTCACACGTCCAAGTCGTCCCAGCGTACCACACATCATTGAGCATGATCATAGTTCGCGGATATCAACTGATGAACTGTACACATCAACGAGCCATCATATGGGCTACTGTAGTATCGGTATCAGTAGGTGAGTGGCGGATGACTGACTGGCTGGCTGGCTGGTCCCACGCGCAGATCGACATGCGCGGCTGCCACGCGATCACGCACCGGCCGGCGTCTACGCAGTACGTGCATGCCCGCACTCGTAGCTACTAGGAGGGAGTAGCTCGCTGTAGGTGCATGCACGCACGCAAGCCAAGAGCAACGCCGACGCGCAGATTGCATGCAGCGGCGCGGCGGGGCCGGCCGCGCCGGTGGCTCGACCGATCGGCTCGTCTGATGATCCGCTTCGCGCCACGCTGTGCCGCATGCGTCGGCAGGCAGACAGAGAGAAATCCCGGGTGTCCGTGCGCGCGCGCGGCCGGCCCCGTTCCCGATTTCCCTAGCCTGGCTTCACCCACGCATGCACGAATTTGTTTATTCGCCACAGACACATTACGTAGATGCTCGCTTTGTTTGGTTTCTTTCGCCGTGGTTCGCTTGTTCTGAACGTATCACCCGATGCCGGCGGCATAAAATAAGCCAGTTCGCGGATCCGGTGCTTGGCCTCGACCACGACAGTTCCCGATCCCATCGGATCTTACCACCCCATCATCGCTGCCTCCTCTCTCGGGTTTCATCTCAAGAGCACCAGCGCGGACTCGCACGCCGTGCTTGTTCTTGTTGCCGTGCCCAGTAGTAGACACACGGGCGCGAACCGAGCACAATCGGGCAGGCAGGCAGGCAGCGGCTCCCGTCGTCGCCGTATCCGTGCCCGATCGGAATCGGAATTTGCACGGCCTGGCCCATGCGGGCAGGCAGGGCTGTGGTCACATCGGGATCTAGACAGTACAGTGACGCGTCGCCCGTCCCAGTTCGCCGCCGCTAAATGCCAGGAACGATCACGCCGCCTTTGGCATGCAGCACGAAGCGGGTACGGTGACAAGGACGGCGGAACCAAAGATCGCTGGGGTTCACGCCGGAGGTAGCGAGTCACGGGCGCGAGCGTATGTGTCAGCCCCCAGCGCGCCGCGCAATCTTGGTTGGATTGGCTGCATCTGGATCGGTACATTAGTAGTACAAAAACGCGCCGCCGGGCTGCACCGTTCTGATGACCAACGAGTGAAGGATCCATCATCAACTAGGCACTGGTCAGGGGAGAAACGCAGGCCTCACTCGACGCAACGCCAGCCAGCGTGTTTGCTTCCGTTCCACAGAAAGGTGCAAGCTAGCTTCCTTCCCTCCCCGACGTGGGCTGGCATCAAGGGAGGAATCTACGCCTCCTCCATCCAAAGGAAGAAAAGAAAGAAAATCCAAGCCAAGAGGAGAGAAGTATTCTTGAGAGCGGTGGATAGTGGATGGCCAAGAACCGGGGAAAGGGTGAAACGACCAATCCATATGCGGTGGGTGACGGCCGGACCCGGACGGTAGATGAAAAATATGAATGGCTATCCAATTCTGGGGTGGCGACGGAACGATACAAAAGGCGGTGTGCTAGGTTGGCTCCGGTCGGATCACGCTACGTTTCCACAAGAAAAACAAGGCCCATTCACCTCACTCACCTGCCCTCCCAACCTTTTTTTTTGCCTACCCAGCCCTCCCACCTCCATCGCTGGGCTGCCACCCCACCAGAAGAGGCAGATAATAACACTCCACTCATTCTCGTATCTTCTCCATCAAAGGGGAAATACCTTCTTTATTAGCCAGCGCAGTGAGCGATGGATTTCATTTGATGCTCCTCTCCTCCTCCTTCATCCCCTTCCTTGCTCTCTACTCACCGGACGAGCGAGCTGGCCATCACACGGCTACGGCTTAGCCTTTCCCTCCGGCTTTACCTAAAGAATTGGAGAGGTTGATGCCATTGTTCGATTCTCTCGCCTTCCTTTCTCCTTCTCCCACAGCCTTTTTCTGCCCGTCTTTTCCTTCCTTGCCCACATTCCTCGCCTCGCCTCGTGGCGGCGTGGCCTATCTCCTCTGCTCCGCTTATTACTAGTACTAGCCTGTACCGTCGGCGGCAAAGGATCACTTGGTTAGTTGCTCTTCTTCTCCGTGATTCGTAGCCCCCCTCTCTTCTCTCTCTCTCTCTCTCTCCTCTCTCTCTCTCTCTCTCTCTCTCTCTCTCTCTCTCTCTCTCTCTCTCTCTCTCTCTCTCTCTCTCTCCGTCCTCCATTGCTCTTGCCTGCCGGCTGCGTCCTCTTCCTGTCGCCGACATCCAAGAAAGCTTCCGCTCTTCTGCGAGTAAGCTTCTGCGGACAAGGCGGCCGCCGCCGGCCGGCCGGAGGAAGCGGGGCCATCATCGCTCCACTCATGGACGGCTGACCCCTGCAACGCCGTAACAGCAGCTCGAGGTGAGGGATCCCCTGCCCTGCTGCTGCTGCTAGATTCCTCCCTCCGCCTGGAGCGATTGCATTGAGAAGTGGGAATAATCACGTGGGGGTGACGCGGGGCATGTGCTTGGCAGGTTTCTCGCCGACGCGCGCGGCCGGCCATGGAGAGAGCCTGGAGATCAGGGGCGCTGTCGGAGACGGCGTCTTGCGCCGACACGCCAAGGTCGGGCTCCGGCCACTCCTCCTGCAATCGCCAGCATCGACACTCACAGAGGTCAGTACCTCCTTGTCAATTACAGACAGAGTTTCCTCCAATACTTCAATTGCTATTTTCATCATTCAGTAAAGGAACAAAATGAATATGGTTTGGTCATTTCCAGTAAGAATTATATACATGGACCCATATGGGAGCAGAGAAATTCTCCTGATTATCTGTGGAGAAAAAACATAATAAAATTGTGAAGAAACACTGCAAACTGGCACCCAACTTAAAATTCTAGGCTCCAATCCGTAACCAAGTACGGCGTCCAGTTCAGTTCATCATCCATATTTGCACACAGAACACTTAACAATTTTGCACTGCTTAGTTGAGCAACTTATTATTCTGTGTACTGTATACTGTACGCGCCAACCATCCTCGTCACATCTCATTCATCTCCTTTACGCCGCCCGTACGGCGCCCCTGTGCAAGGATGCTCAGCCTTCATTTTCTGCACAAAGCGGTTGACTCACACACTGTGCAACCAAATTAATGGGCAGACCCACCTTCACCTACACTAACAAATACTCCTACAGAGTTAATTTATCGTGCAATGTTTTTTAATTATTAGTGGATTTTGGCGTGGAATCTGATCAGATGGTAATCATTCCTCGTGTGCCGTTTTAGTATGCTGAGGACACGTGAGGCTGCAGTGGACATGTCGCCGCGGTTCTCCTACTGCAAGCCTGTGAGTAAACTGGATTTATCTTGCAAACTTTTTGACATTTTTACACTATGTTTCTTCCACCATTTGGCACAAAGGCCTAAGTTACTCTTCGGCGATTATACGCACAATGTAACCGGTGGGCTGTGGTTCTATCACATATTGCAGACCATCAATCGGGACAGCAAAATGCTCCACAGAAGGCACTCGCTGAACTTGCCAGAGCAGTCGTTGCCTGGCCGTCACTCCAGGAAAACAACGGAAAGGACTCAGAAGGCAACTTCAAAGGTTTGGTTTCCTGCAAATCCTGGCACATTGTTTCAAATACACCGAATCGCAAGTTTTTTGTATTTTGTTGAAGCTGAAAAAAATATGCAGACATGTGTGTCTTATATCTATGCTATGTTATTAGTATTTTTCTGGAGTAGTTTCTTTTCCATGAGTAGTCTAACTAAGGTAACACACGCGAGTTTAAAAAAGACGGTGGCACACCACTAATCCATGAAATGTAATAGTACAAACACAAACAATTTGATTGCACGCGCAACTGAAAAGTGAGGAATATATGCATGTTCATCCGTACCTTTCGGTTTCTTCTCTTTCTAGAACGCTCATCTGCGCCTTGAATTATGCCTGTGTTCTTAGCCGTGACCTTGCAGTTCTGCAGTCCATCGCAGATTTAGCTGGGGAGATTGCGGCCCTCGAGCAGGAAGTCATCCGCAAGGAGCTGCATCTTCTGACCCTCTACAGAAGGGCATTTGATCAGCATCTACCCGATTCCTGCAGTTTTTTTAGTGAGGTACATAACTCAGGGTGCTAGACAGATGACTAGTACTTTTCAGTCATGACAACAGGATGAAGTCCAATATGCTAAGATTAATGCCATGAAACAGCAGGTGGATCAAGAAGCAATTAAAAGTATTGATGAGGGTGCACTCCGTCTAAGAGATATCAAGCAATCTGCAGCCTTCAACTTGCCAACTGTCTCAGATTCTATGAGTGTATGAACTAGAGATCTCCCTTGATTGATTATTTTCAGCATTAATTACCCACCCAAGCAACATAATGTTCCTAACTGGAAATATGCCTGACTCAACTTTGGCATCTCACAGGAGGTATCGTCAAGACCGGCTTCGAAGCATTCCAGCCTAGTGAACTTCTTGAATGCTTCTATCTCAGACTACGTACCTAAGATCTCTTGCAAACTATCGGCAAGGATCATCCTCGGCTGCATTGCTTCGGTCTACTGCAAACTTGCAAGCACGCCATCTCAAGATGCCGAGTCCGTGACTTCACCAAGTCATTCTGTTTCATCTTCAAGTACCTTCTCGCCGAGGCGCCGTAATGATAGCTGGAGCCCTCGGTATACCTTCGATGCCACCACAAGCCCTCGCCAATATCCATCCAGAAAAGAGAATAGTGAGCAAAACATAGGCATGATCATTGTTCCAAGGATACATATAGACGCTGACAAGTTTGAATATGCGTCAAAAATGCTGGAGACTATCAGGTAAGCAACAGAAAAAACAAGAGGAACATTGATTGTTCTATACTGGAATTTAAGTTAAGATGCAAGGCTTCAGTCACTAACCTATAAAATATTTCTACTGCATCCAGGTCCCTGATACAGCGGCTCGAAAAAGTTGATCCAACAAAGATGACACATGAGGAGCAGCTCTGCTTTTGGATCAACATCCACAATGCTTTAGTCATGCATGTATTGCTCTACACTCAAAGGACATATTAGTTACCTTTTGTTGTGTGGATGGTTAACCTCAGAAATCAGATCTCATTTCTAACCTATATACTGCCTTGTGACATACAGGCTTTTCTGGCCTATGGGATACACGATAAACGCCTGAAGAGCACTGACATGATTCTGAAGGTACATTTTATAGCCTATCTTATTCTACTCATAATCTGAAAGTGCCTGAGCATCTGAACCAAATGAATTATCAGGCTGCGTACAATGTGGGTGGTGAATCAGTAAATGCGCAAACTATTCAGAACTCGATTCTCGGATGCCAATCCCATCGTCCATCATTGGTATGACACTATGACCTGCTTCTACGACACGCAAAACATGAAATGCCCTATTAACAAGAACAAACACACTAACCAGCATTACCTTCACAGTGGGTTCGCGCGCTGTTCACGCCAGCAAAAAGATCCCTGGCAGGGTCGACGGCGAGGCACCCCTACGCCCTTCATCATTCCGAGCCAATAGCGCATTTCGTGCTCTCCACAGGAACATTTTCAGACCCGCCCGTAAGCTCCTCAGCATCTCCAACCTTTATTGCCATTGCCCATGCCTTGTCCTCGTGTAAAATCTTACCATGAAATTCACCGTGTGGCAGGTGCGGCTGTACACTGCCAAGAAGATCCACCACCAGCTGGAGCGAGCCCGGACCGAGTTCATCCAGGCCAACATCACGGTGAAGAAGCAGGCCCTCCTGCTGCCCAAGGTGCTCCACTACTACGCCAAGGACGCGGCGCTCGAGCTGCGCCACCTCGTGGAGCTGGTGTGCGAGAGCACATCGGAGACCCAGCGGAAGGAGATGGCACAGCTCCAGCACCGGCTCAGGAAACGGATCGACAAGTGTGTGGAGTGGCTGCCTTACAAGTCCAACTTCAGATACGTTGTACATAGGGATCTGGCCGAGTAGGCAGGGCAGGCACCGGTTTTCGGTTTGGGTTTTTGGTGTTGTTCTTATGGTGTAAGTAGTTACCGGGTTTTAGATGAACCTAACCCATGGTGTGGTGTGTAAGTGTGTAAATACAGCTGAAGTGTGAATTGTGTTGGTTTTGGTTATAGGGGCTGGGTGTACTGGTGATCTGAATTGTGAAACCTTCTCATTTTGCCACTGTGGTGTATACTGCTCAACAGTCAACTGTGCATCCAGAATTGACATGATGGCATTAGAGAAAATTGTCGGTCTTATCTTATCTGCACATCGAAATTCAGGTGAAAATTCATATTCAGCCCTGGATTTGTCTAGTAATTTAGCTTTCCATTGTGGTGGCGATCTCATGATGGTGAAGCAAGTGGTACAAATGCAAAGTCGATAAAATAAGCAACAACATAAATGCTCAACCCAGGGAGGAAACTGGTAAAACACTAGGCAGTGAGGCGCCAGCAGAATGCATGATAAAAGTAACTGATCTCTATTCAACGTTTCAAATGTTTCATTGCTGATTGAATCAATTGCAAAGCATATGGAAACATTGCGCGTAGTCGCATAATCTGCGAGTGACAGTCGATGTTCGGTAATAGTAACGAGACGACATAGGAATTATTTTAAGAGAAGAAAAAAAAAGACTCGAGAACTGACATGATCTAGACATAGTTGCCGACATGCTGCTATGGCTTGTTCGTGTTGTCTCTATTTTCACAACGGGCACTCCAGCAAATGGCCCTGGGCTTTCAGCGACTCGACGCAGTCGTTGAACATCTCTTGCACTCCTTTGAACTTGAGACCCAGCCCCTGGAGCTTGGATGTGTTGAGCTGATACGCCTGCTTTCCATAGGGGTTACTGAGCCTGCAGAGCGATTTCAAGGTACACATTTCAGTCAAAATTCGGCAAAGAGATGAACCGAAGAAAAATATGTATATTTGCAGCAAGAGCAGATATTAAGACTGCTCGTGAGAATGAGTTGTATGCATTGCATCGACTTACCTCCTAGGAATTGGGAATACCGGAAACTGCTTCGTGAGTAAGCCAACCAATTCATTGTTATCCAGAACCACTGAACTGCACAGATATCTGCCACTTGCCTCGGGTGTTTCGTACACTAGAATGTGGCTCCGTGCAACGTCGTCGATGTGAACATATCCCATCCTCCCATACGAAGTGAACCTGTCTGTGTCACCTGCAAGAGCATATATGAACAGCAGTTAGCGACTAACTACAAAGGGTACATCATTTGAAAAACAGAACAAGCAACGATCCAAATGCTGCCAAAAATGCTTTTAGATCTGAAGCCAGGGACTTGCATTCAGGAGAAAACTTGGAAAAGGTTGAGTTAAATTACTGAAGCCAACGATCCAACAACTAAAAATGCTTTTAGCACCCTATTGGAGATAAATGACTAGAAAAATCTCACATACCTTGAAGTAAGCCAAGGATATCAGAAGCAGTTGTACACAGTTCATGGGACAAACTGGGCCCAATCACGAATGACGGAAGAACGGTGACAAGGTCAATGTTATTCTCCTTGGCAAAGTCCAATGCTGCTTTCTCTGCAAATACCTTTGCCAGGGCATACCATAGCTTTTTGGGCGCATGGAAGAGGAACAATTTCAGATCAAAGTGTTATGCAGAAATGTAATCTGGAGTACAGTTCTGTATTACCTGTAGCTTTTCGCAGAGTGGCACAGAGCTCCACGTTGTTTCATCCCACAACAGTTCTGGCTGCTGGGTTTCGTCCCTAATCCTCACCGCGGACGATGAAGATGTGAGAACAACCCGTTTTAGAAACGGACTCTTCTTGCACGACCTTAGCACATTTAGGGTACCATTAATTGCAGGACCAAGTGTTGCTTCCTGTAACATAAATAGCATATTCAAGTACATGGCATGGTAATAATAATAGAATTGAGGGTTTGAAGCAAATGCAGCATGCCTTGCAATTGGAATCAGATTTTCCAAGGACAGGTGATGCAATGTGGAAGACACCCTCACAAGCCATCACAGCATCATCAAAGCTCCCTTCCTCCAATAAATCAGCTCTCACAAGTTGGAGCCTCTCATTTGCACCAGGTAATTTCCAAAGGTGTCCAACTTTTTTCCGATTCCCTGCCAAATTCCAAATACACAGTTCAAACCATAGTTCATTTGCTTGCAGATATGTACGATAAATAATGTCATCAAGAGGGATGCTAGAAAGGAATACCTGGATCTCTGACTGTCCCTATCACATGATATCCACACTCAAGAAGTCTCTTGATGAGCCAAGAGGCGAGAAAGCCTGAGGCCCCAGTTACACACACTTTGCCCTTGGCTGAGCTCACCATTGTCTCGAACTGGAAGTGGTGAAGCTGAGATTTGTTGCAAATCCAGCTTCTCATATAAGCACGTCAAGGAACGTTCTAGAGGAGGAAGATCAAGAATGGTTCACCACCCCATTTCTGTGATCGCAGTTATTAACAGGTACAAAGCTTGGTTGGTAGAATGCAGATTTACAGTACATTCTGAAGATATCTAGGTGACAGGTTGGTGTGGAATAGCAATGAGTTTGCTGACTGAATATTTTTGTTCATTCCATCAGGCTGACAATTTGTGACTCGAAGAAAGAAATTTTACATCAAAAAATTCGCCTATCATATCAATGTGAACCAGCACTAAACCTGGAGCTAATTTTAAATTGTTGAGAGCAAAATGTTGCAGCGAGAGCATCAAGAACCCCATGGAAGCTGCTAAACCTCGAGCTCACGACGTCGACCTCAATGCCGAGCCTCCTGACGCCCTCGGCGGTGACCGGCCCATGCGCGGCCACGACCATGTCCGGCCAGCGCGCCCTGAGCCGCGGCCAGCTCCACCCGGCAGCGTCCAACCCCTTGAGCAGCCCCTCCACCTCGGCCGAGCTGGTGAACACGATGGCGTCGGGCGCGGCGGCGTCCGGGGCCACCAGCCGCTCGCGCAGCCCGGGCCGGCCCAGCACGTGGTGTACGCCGGCGCGCGCACGGCCGTCCACCCGGCCGCGTCGAGCCGGGCGAGGAAGTCGGGCACGACGGGCGGCTCGCGGAGCCGTCGACGTCGGGGACAGGGCAGAGCACGCGGCGGCCGGACCCGCGCCCCAGCGCCTCCACGAGGCCGGCGGGGGTGGGGACGTCCGGGACGAGGACGGCCACCCTCCCGGCGTCGCGGCAGAGCCTGGCAAGGAAGGCGCCGTCCAGGAGGTCGGCGTCGCTGCCGAGTGCCGCCACGGTGAAGGGGAGCGCGGAGGCGGCGTCGGAGAGGGGAAGCTGGGCGGAGGAGGAGGAGGAGGGGAGGGCGCGGGAGAAGGCGCGATGCCGGAGCGGGATGTGAAGGCGAGCGCCGCGAAGGGGTCGAGAGCGCCGGGCAGGAGGTAGGGGCGGAGGCGGTCGGGCTCGTGGGCGCGGATGCGATGTAGGCACGGGGAGCGGGTGCGCGCCGCGCTGCCGCAGCAGCGCGCCAAGCCGGCCGCCGTATCCTTCCCCGCCGCCCCCGCCGGTGGTCTGAGGCGTCGTGAACGCCACCCGCCGCCCGCGAGCGAGAGGGCCTCCGGCTGCGCCATCACCGCTCCTCCGGCGACGCCAATCTATCTGAATCTGAAGGATATCTCTCCGGTGACTCTTCTTACGTGCACTTCGAACTGTCTTTTGCTAGTAGTACAGTTCAGAGTTCAGAATTGCAGTGAACACTGCTGACCGTCAGAATAATTCAGGCAACGTCGAAGAAAATACAGTAGGCTGGTAAGTGGATGTCAGCAGACAAGATCAAAACTGGAAATTTTCCAGCACTGTGAATTCAACAATCTACCGCCAATCTTTCTGAACTCTATTCCTCTTGCTGTTAAACATTGTTCAATAGTGCGTACTGCGTAGTTGCTACAATGATACACATGGTATAACAACAGATTACAAGAATGTTCGCATGATGGCGCCAATTTCACATACTTCAGGAGAGTAATCACTCGGCATCACTGTCCAGCTGTGCGACCAAGCTATCTATCTATCTGCAGGTCTTTGAGTGAACGTCCTCGTTTGGCTCCAATGCCAAGATTCGAGCGGCGATTACTGCAGCTGGGTCTCGAAAGGGAGTTCGATGGGGGTGGCGTTGCCGTAGAACTCCTCCAGGTTGTAGAATTCCCGCTGCGGGGGAAGGAATATATGCACGACGACATCGCCTGCAATAAGAGTGCAGAGGACGGTCAAGTAGGTCTATGCCAAATTTGTGCATCATCATCAGTTCATCACAGTATTCGACACTGAGACATTGATCGACATGCGAGTTTCCTTTTGCAACAAAACCTCGTCGACCCGGTAGTGTTTAAAAGTCCATGAGCAGTTTCGAAGGATGTTTACATGGAACAAGGAAGGTGGCGACAACAGTGGCTGCCAGTTTTCAGCATATTCAAAAGGCTGAAAGTTCTTATTCAATTTTATTATTTAACTCCTGTAAGCTACTAGAAAAGAGAAACAGAACAAAACCAATTCTGCCTGGCTACTTGCATTGCTAACATGCTGTATTAAACTGAGAGCAGGCAGAAATATGCACAATACAATCGTAACAAAAATTGAGTCTTAAAATTTCAGGCTAAGTTCACAACTGGACAAGGACACGGTTGTTATCCAACGGTTCAAGTTTACTTACACAATTCAAAATCATGAGTTTTGGACGAAAAGCATTACATGTTCTCGTAGATTGAATTTGTGTCCAGATGCTAAGAAAATCTGTGTCTTCAATTTATAAGGAAAAAAATAGCACCTGGTTGTTTCACCATTCCATCAAGTCAGAAAGCTAATTTGTGCTTTAAGTCAAAGATCAGCTCATAAGCAAAGAAATAGCACTAGTTGTTTTACTTTCCATCAAGTCAGAAACCTAATTTGTGCTTGAAGTCAAAGATCAACTCATAAGCCAAAAAAATAGTACTGGTTGTTTTACTTTCCATCAAGTCAGAAACCTAATTTGTGCATGAAGTCAAAGATCAATTCATAAGCCAAAAAAATAGTACTGGTTGTTTTACTTTCCATCAAGTCAGAAAGCTAATTTGTGCTTGAAGCCAAAGATCAACCCATAAGCCAAAAAAATAGTACTGGTTGTTTTACTTTCCATCAAGTCAGAGAGCTAATTTGTGCTCGAAGTCAAAGCTCAGCTCATAAGCAAGAAATAGCAGTAGTTGTTTAACTTTCCATCAAGTCAGAAAACTAATTTGTGCTTGAAGTTAAAGCTCAGCTCAAAACCCAAAAATAATAGTACTGGTTGTTTTACTTTCCATCAAGTCAGAAAGTTAATTTGTGCTTGAAGTCAAAGATCAACTCATAAGCCAAAAAAATAGTACTGGTTGTTTTACTTTCCAACAAGTCAGAAAGCTTATTTGTGTTTGAAGTCAGAGATCAAGACCTTTCTCTACCCCTATACATAACAATCAAGATGCTTCAGTAGAAGCTGTCCAAATGAAACTGTCATAAATTTGTGTCTGGAAACTACGTGTCTTCTACTTATAAGAGAAAAAAAAACACTAGTTGTTTTACTATTCCATAAAGTCAGAAAGCTAATTTGTGCTTGACTTCAAAAGATAAATGCTGCAGAAGAAGTTGTCCATATGAAACTGAAGTATTAGAACCAATTATAATGAACGCGTGACAGAAAAGTACAGAACACTGACCAAAGTCCAGCAAGGTCCATGAATTGGGTTTTGTATCACCAGACGCAACTCTGCTGAACTGCTGCTCACCTATGTCTCTCATTTTGGAACTGCAAGGCAAGAATACAGTCACACATATCCTAAGTCAAGCAAGAAGAATAATTAAACTCATCTGAAAAACCGAATGGTAGCAGGTGCATATTACTGTTTCACTTCGGTTGAAATCATGTGGGCAAGAAACTGAATGTGAAGTGTGGAGCACCTGATGGCCTCAATCTGCGCATTCGAGAAGGCGGTGAGGATGATGAAGAACTCGGTCCAGTAGACAATCGGCTTCACGAACAGCACACGGATGTCGGCGGCCTTGACCTCGCTTGCAACTTTAGCCAGAGAAACGGCCACTGAATTTACAAGGCAAAACAAGGATCAGACTTAGCAAGCATGCAGAATTGCGCTTCTGGTTCTGCTTGGCCTGTATATGGTTAGTATTTTCTGAACATTTCTCGACTGGAGAGGCGTATGCAACATACGTGACAGGCACTCGGCGTCCTCGTCGGCCTCGCTGGCCAGGGCCGCGCTGCTGGCCCCGCCGGAGCTGTACACGACCTCGCCGTGCTTCTGGAGCAATTCCTCGAGCAGCTCGTCCGCGCCCTCCCCTGTCCCGGGGTTCTACGTACGCACGCGAGCAAGAAATGAAAACCGGAGTCAGAACAACTGTACCAGAGCAACTTCACACGAATGTGAAAATGGCGCGAGGGCCGGAGCTCTGCCGGAACTATGTACCCACCACATTAGAGGAAGAAGAAGAGGGCGGGGAGCGAGCCCGGAAGGGCGCGGCGGTGGGCAGCAGCAGCGGCAGGAAGTCGCTCCTCAGGCGGTGGCGGGGGACCGCTCCGACGGCGCGCCGCGGCCGCGGGTGCAGCAGCGGGACGGCGGCCGGCGGCGCGCGGGCGAGGCCGTGGCCTGGTCCCTGGATCGCGGCGCCTCTCATGGTAAGCCCGAGAATTTTCCACGGGAGGGGGGAGGGAGGTTGCAGTGGGCGAAACGGCAAGCAACGAGGAGCGAAGCGTGGAGGAGATAAGCAGGACGAACACTGACTGACTGAGTGAAAGGGGATAGGCCAGCAGATTTATTTTTTCTTCAGAGATTTTTCCTCAGCTCGCCATTTTGTTTCTTCCTTTCAGCGGTCCAAACCCCGCCTGGAGATGCGTGCAGGGAACATA
Source organism: Triticum urartu (assembly GCF_003073215.2). NCBI lineage: Eukaryota > Viridiplantae > Streptophyta > Magnoliopsida > Poales > Poaceae > Triticum > Triticum urartu. The sequence goes on along the minus strand of NC_053026.1, from coordinate 464,414,787 downwards.
CTCTGTGGAGTGCGCCTTCTCTCTGTAGAATGTGCCTTCTTGACCAGCCGAGCGCTCTCTCTCTCTCTCTTCGCAATTCTGTATCCATAATCCAACATTTGGGTGCAATTCCAATGGGTAACGTAGGAGACATCCTTATTTTCCCGCGGGGATCTTAATTACCACTGCTTAGCTTAAATTTCTCTATGTAACTCTACATTTTGTGGCTGCTAATCTGTTTATCTGTTCAGTTTTCGGTGTCATCCTTCATCCTTCAGGCTTCAGCTACATTTTCATAGCACAAGTTGCAGTCTTTGATTTTCACAATAATGGTACGTGTAGAAGAATGGGTATGGGTCCTCATAATCAAGCATCGTGGTTGCATGTCTAATTTCAATGAAATATGGCTCAACAATGAATTTCAGGTCTAACTATAAAAATTTACGGTGGCAAAATGAGATATATGCATCGAGGGCACATCCTTCTCATCAAACAAGGGGGCAAAAGAGAGGCAAGCACTAACCAGGCACACATTATCATGAATTTTGAGCAAAATCATAATAATTCTATAATATTAATACTATGCACATAAGTCGCATCCCTCTTCGTGGTTTAATTACATCCGGCATACGATGTCTCACACCCACACGAGGGCAATATCTAAGTGGTAGTAGTTATATATATTACCATCAGTTATTTTTTTTCTTTTTTTTCGGTTTTCCGAGTCTCCTGCATGACCTGATAACTAACACCTCAAAGCACACTTCTTTGGAAATGTTTCTACCTCTTCGCCTTTCTCCAATGGGAATGATAGCAAAACAATAACTAACAGCTGAAGGGTAATGATGAGGATCAGCCGCTAGGGTAAGTCTAGCAAACTTTGTGCATCATCTTGTCATGTAGAGGAGGACTTCCATAACCCCTTGCAGAACTTGATTGCGTACCCGGTGCCAGCAGCAAAGGTCCACAGGATGGCGGCAAGCAAAACCAGTAGCGAGACCGAGATCAGCCCTGCGCCCCTTCTTCTGACCTGGATAACTGGGGCGCTTGCTTCTTCCTTTGGAGCTTGTTCTGACCTAAAGCTAGAAATGCGTTGGAGTGTTCTGTTGAGAACATTGTTTTCAGCCGCCAGAGCTGGATTGGCAGGTACAGCATCCAGCAGGGCTGATACAGCTGAATTGAACCATGACTGTGAATCCGCTGGACTCAGGTTATGTGGTTGCTCATTCACTGTGTGGAAATTCGCAGTGCCTGAAATGTTCAGAAGCAGCAACTTCAGACATTTGACTTAAGCTATAATATCTGAGGGAATTTATAGGTGATCATTCAATAAAAAGCTTGCAAAACAAAATGAAGTCATTAATCACCTGATGCATGTGAGAAGACAACATGATTATGATTCATGTGGTTCCGCACATTCAGAGCAACCTGGTTGTGCGTCCACGATTCAGATGTATACTGCAATCCCTGGTTCTGGGATCCACTATCACCAAGATAACCAAACTGATTTTCAGTCGCCACTCCAGCTGTGTCAAATGAGCCAGGTAGAAACATGGAAGCGTCGGCAAACTCCAAACTGTCAAACATCCCATTGGATGAAGAAATCAAGTGCTCGGTTGCAGTACAATTCATACTCTGTTGTCCTACATCTTCTGGATCCAAGAAATCGTTGATTTCAAGGAACTCCTCATCAGCATCCTGGCCGTCATAACTGGCCAACCCAGACACAGATCGCATCGCACTTGTTTCTTCAGTGCAATCTGTTTCCCAATTCAATGGCATGTTGGTGAGAGCAGACTGTGTAATTTGATTACTGGGATCTGATCGTGGATCAAGATCTCTGTTTTCTTGCACTGCAGAAGAAGGATCTACAGAGCTGAATGTAGCACCGTGACATCCATGGAAATCTCCAGAGCCAACCTATGTAAGCCAATGTAACTTAAGATTCATAAACTGGACAACAGATATATAATACAATGTTCAAAAAAGCGGAAAGCATAAGCGGAACGGAAGGCCACAGCTTAGAGCAATGGGCGCGTGGGCGTTTTTTTTAATAGGTAAGAATTTGACTGCTTTTGAATAATATGCAAAGGAAAATAGGAAACATAGCACATAGCTAATTGAATTAGCATAAAAAATGCAGTTCACAGCATAGCAAACACATATCAGGTTCACACAGCAAGCAAAATAATAACTAAAATGCAGTTCAGTTCAAATAGACATAGCCTAATAGAGATCATGTGGCCAGAATCTGTAGTTCCCGAACAGATCCCAATAATAAGATAAATGGCATATTGCCATTATTGCGGAAGCAGAAGTAGTTCAAAAACAGCCAAATATTAAAAAAAACACTTAATCTACAGCTTAGGGCCAAAGCAAATCGTTTTGCTCAGTGCTTAAGCGTCGCTTAAAAACGCTTTCTTGAACACTGATATAACAGTTTATGCATGTTACTAGAAATTTAATAGTGTTATATGATCATTCAAATTCTGCCTCTGATGTCTTCTAGGGATATAGCATATTCTCAAATACTAATCAGACCCAAAAAATCATTTTTTGTGTCTTCCAAGTTTTGTAAATGTGTGAGGATGAAGGCAGAAGTAATTAGCAATTATGGCAAATGCAGAAGAATTACTAGCAGTTACACAAGTACACAAGATGCCGAGCATTCCAGATTTTCCAATCATTTAAAGGATGAGTAGTATAGAATATAGACTATAGAGAACAAAACACACCTGATGGAACTCATGACGAGGAACTGGTGTGGAGAAATCTGCCAGCGGTTGGACATTTCCCTGGTCATTCTCTAATTGCAACAGAAGCCCTTCAATATCCTCATAGGGAAGCTCGGTGACAGTACATCCTGAAGCGTCCACAACGCCATTACTAGTGGTATAATCTGCAACACTAATCTCCTCCATGTTGGCATTGGGCCAAGCCTCATGCTCATGATCATCATGCTGAAGCTGCAGTTGGGGAACGAATTCTGAGAATTCTTGGAACGATTCAGTGGCCCGTTGATCATCCGATATTTCCATCAGTAGCCCCTCAAGATCCCCAAAAGGGAGTTCAGTGCACGTATTCTCTGCCATTACCATACCACGGCTGCTGGTTGTAGCATCTGCAACCTCAGATGTGTTACCGTCATCACTGGGCCGACCTTGAGGGTGGCCATGCTGAAGTGGAGCCTGTGAAGAAACCGGTGTCGAGAAATCCGACTGTGGTTCACTGTTTCCCTGATCATCTCCATTTTGCAACAGGAACACCTCAAGATCCCCAATCTGGTCGTCCACTGTCATAACCCCAATCTGCTTGTCCACTGCCACACCCCCAATCTGGTCGACAACTGTCAAAACATCCCCAATCTGGTCGTCCACTGTCAAGACATCCCCAATCTGCTCGACCACTGTCACAGTTCTAGTAGGTAGACTGACGGCGATAGGGATGGGATCAGCGGGGAGCTCACAGTCGTCGTCGTCGTCCAGCCAGTCCTCCTCCCGGAAGGGCGCGCCGTACTGCTCGCCGTTCTTGGGGCCGACCCCGCTCTTCTCGAAGAGCTTGTAGAGGGCGTAGGACTCGCGGCCCCGCGCGGGCGGCGGGAGCGCGTCGGCGAGGATGGTGTACTCGTGCATGACCCAGTCGGTGCGCTCCCCGCGGGGGGCGCGGCCGTGGTGGTAGACGAGGGTCTTCTTGTTCCCGACGGCGCGGCCGGCGTTGCAGATGGAACGGTCCTTGCCCGTGGCCTTCCAGTAGCCGTCGGCGGTGGTGCGGCTGGCGCGCGAGCCGTTGGGGTACTTGCGGTCCAGTCGGCTGCAGAAGAACCACTGCTTGTCCCCCGTCCGCAGCGCCGACCGCTCTGCTCCACCATCAGCGAATCGAGGTCAGGAGGGGCGGGTGGAGGGAGATGGATCGGCGGGAGAGTGGCGAAGGGGCGGGGGACGTACCGGGGTGGGGGGGACTTGTAGACGTCGACGTCGGCGATGTAGGGGGAGGGGCGGCCGGCGGCGACCCGGCGCTTGAGGAAGAAGAGGACGAGCTCCTCGTCGGTGGGGCTGAAGCGGAAGCCCGGCGGCCAGCGCGGCGGCGGCGGCGGGGTCTCCATCTCGGCGGCCGGCGCGGAGGCGGTCGAGGGGGGAGGGGTTGGTGGTGGACTTCGGCGAGCCCTGGGGGGAGAGAGTTTGCCGGGTCAACCTGGCGCCCCGGCTCGGGTTAATATGGGTGCGCGGGCCCTCCTGCGGAACACTCGCGGCGACACGCGCGCCAGGCCCGAAGTTTCGGCCCCACCGGTGATGAACACTCGCGGCGACACGCGCGCCAGGCCCGAAGTTTCGGCCCCACCGGCCAGTGGCACATCACGCACGGATGAGGCGATTTCACCGAAAATTACATGTGAATGTGGCATTCTATGGCCCGAAATAACGGCCCCACCGGCCAGTGACGCGGCACGCACGGATGAGGCAATTTCGCTGGAGAAAACATGCGTACAATATACTGCTTACCAACTAAGCGACCCAACAATCCAGCCCTAAACATGTCAACATTTGACTAATTGCATTTCTCTTTTAGCAACGTAACTATATTTGACCGTGTTGCATATAAATGGGTGACCAAATCAAGTTAGTGAAGCAAGCCGATAGGAATACCCATCATTTTAGGAATAAAGTGTTTGGAATGTGAAGCTGCCTTTTGAGGATCAAAGTGCTTGTTTGGCCGGTCCTAGGAAAGAGCATTTTGACAAGTGATGTTCTTTTACATTAAGGAGGCAAGTGTGAAGAGGAATGCCCTTTTTGTGGGTGTCATGAATCGATCGACCGGTCACCTTTTTTTTCACGTCCCGGAATGGTAGGTATGCTTTTGGAGGCTGTTTGGTTTGGAGCCTTGAGCTGCCCAGCCAAAACATTGGTCGTTGACCAGGCTTCGGCTGGCCGCTTGGATCGCCTCCAAAATTTTGGTGCGCCGGCCCACCTCAGCTCCCTCCCGTTGCTCTTGCGCCAAATCGTTGGCAGAAACGCGGGCGGCTGAATCCCTCGCCAATATTTTGGCGTGCCAACAGCGCCTAGGATTTGGCAGGGCGGACATGGAAACTAACCAAACAGCCCCTTGGTAACATCGTGAGTTGCACTCTCGATATCCCGGGTAGATTCATAAAAATGGAAGGGTGTTTCAATGCATGCCCAACACAATTTTGGGGTGTGAAGAAGAAATTGGTGACCGATTGGCCGCGGGGATGATTTGTTGATGTAGACGATTGAGAGAGCAAGTGTTCGTGTGTTGGCGACACCAACTTTGTAATTTTGTTTCCTTTTTTTTAAATAGAGGCATAACATTTGCCTCATTTATTAAATAAGAAGAGAATAGAGTTTTACAAGAGCCAACAACACGGCATGGCGATTACTCACGCGATACGATGTTCTTTCATGAATTGTTCAAATGACCGATGATGTGTTTGTTAACTTTCAATACATTTTACCACTAATACTTCTTATATGTGAAGTCATTACTCCCCTTTGGGACAAGCATACGAAGCATATATAATTTCAAATTTATGATATTCAATTCATTCAACAATTTACTAGGTGAAGCGCAAAAGTGAATGACAAAGTACTCCAAGAGATATAAGTGAAGATCAATGAGTACTCAAACGATTAAGTAGATATATGAGGACTCTCTCCAAATCAAAAGATCTAAGTATTCTATTTAAACAGCCAACAGGAATAAAAAAAGGGCAGTCCAAGAATAGCACACATCATGTGAACAGACAAAAAGTTAGACTCAACCAAGACTAACCGATAGTTGTTCATGAAGAAAGGTGGGATGCCTACCGAGGCATCCCCAAGCTTAGACGCTTGAGTCTTTCTTGAATATTACCTTGAGGTGCCTTGTAGGGTTAAACAACTCTCATAGCTTATTATTTGTTAGAAAGAAATATTTATTCTATGTTTTTTTGTTTGTTTATCTCTTCTAAATTCTTCATTGGTTATATTTTTCTGTTTTCTTATTTCTTCTTTGAGGAAACACCACTTCTAGATTCCCTTTATTTCATAAATTGGATTTTATTACTATTTTTTTTATTTTTTGTAAATTCTTCTTTGATAACATCACTCCCACAATTCTTTCCTTCTTCGAAAAGAACTTGATATGTGTTGTTTCTGATTTTCTTCATTTTTTCTTTGACCTAACACCACTTTTGGAATTATTATTTTTCTTATTTTGAAGTGTGTTCATCTTCCTAAGCACTTGCACATTTTACCATCCCAATTTAATCAGCATTTCGTATTTGTACTCGGATGCATAGGGGTGGAGCTATGTGTATAGCTGAGGGGGCTATCCCCCCCCCCCCACCACCAAGGCAATTGGTGCTACCGGTACACCGATCGTCCGTTGCACATTAAAAAAATGTTCGAAAAATTCCGGAAAAAAATTAGTGCATTGACACGATATGAATGTATGTTGTCATAAAATTTAGATCAATATTCAAAACATTGCTCAAGATACAAAAATAACAAATTTGACACTGAATAGTACATAACACAAGTTAGACTTCAGTTTTGGCCCATTAGTACATGGACGTCAAATTTGTCATTTTTGTATCTTGACCATTGTTTTGATTTTTGATTTGAATTTTTGTGAGAAGATACATTGATGTTGTATCGATGCACTAAATTTTTTCTGGATTTGTTTGAATTTTTTTAATGTGCAACGGGGTCCGGTGCATTGGTAGCATCAATTGCCTTGGTGCACCAGATACGTTCCATCCCACCCCCACCCTCCACCCCCCCAGCCTAGCACAAATCTCTAAAGGATTTTTTTTAGAGGGACATAATTAGAAGAAAATATTATGTAGTGTTGAAAATATTTTTTAGAGAACTATTCCTACATCGTATTGTCAATTAACAAGATCTGTTTAATTTCTGTAGTGTCAAGTCTTAGCATGTATATACAGGCGGAATACAGAGGAATGCACAAGATTTACAACACGAAAGAGCGACGATCCTACTGTGTGTATGGGTGACGTGCATAAAAAAAAGTCATTTTCTAGCCTAAAAAAATTCTTAAACAGAGGATCTACACCGTCGGCAAAGCACCAGCAGGTGGTTTCGTCTCTGTTGTCACCACCGGCGGCGAAGCATCATGATCATCAGCCGGCGGCTCCGTCTCTGCTACCGTCGCCGCGACCACCGCAGGCAAAGCGTCATCAGCAGGCGTTCCACTCTCCACCGCCGGCGCTTTGGTAACAACCTTCCGCGGCGGCGAGAGGTCGCACCGGCAGAGAGGGCAGCTACGGCGCGAGTGCAGCCACATGTCGATGCACTCCACGTGGAACACGTGCCTGCACGCCGGGAGCCGCCGCACCGTCTCGCCGGCCCGCAGGTCCTCCAGGCACACCGAGCACGCGGTGTCGCCCCCCGACTCAAGGTCCACGTCGACGTCGCCACCGTCGGCGCCGTACGCGAACGTGGGCAGGGCGTCGATCGCGGCACGCCCAAGCCCGAACCGTCGAGCCGAAGCCGGCGCCGTGGACTGGTCTCGCTCCGGCGCGCCTTCGCCGTCGCCTGGCGCACCGGCGCACCAGATGTCGGGCGCGAAGTGGTCGACGGCGCCGAAGGCCGCCAGCGCGAGGCTGGCGAACGCGAAGGCCTTCCAGACGCTGCGGAGGGCGACGGCGAGCACGCAGAAGAAGCAGCCACGCGCATGTCGCCGCGATGCCGTAGCAGGCGCGGCGCCCGCCGTGCTCGCCGCCGCGGAGCCGCGCCATGAGCCTCGCCAACATGGTCAGCCTGCTCTTATCGCCTGAGCTGTGACGGTCAACTGCGGCCGGGCGAGGTTGCTCGTGGTGTGGAGCTTGGTGGTGGTCCGTGCGGGAAGAAGTAGAAATAGGCAGCGGTTGCGCGCGGTGGTGGGGTGGTGTTCGCTTCCGGGGAGCGCGGCGGCGGCGGCGGAAGATTAAGTGGTGTATTACAAGCGCCTGTGCTGTGCTGGTCAAGCTTTAGCTTGACGCGCCGGCGGCCATTAGGTTATTGCCTGACTGTTTGACGAGGAGGGCACGTTTAAGGTTAGTAAAATGGCCCGTTGACGGCACGGCCGAGCTGACAGAGACTGTGTTACGCAGCGCAGGCGATACGTTTCTTTGCTTGCCGCCGCGGATAGGGTAGCAGGAGGGAGTAGCGCACATCGTTGTGCGCTGCTGCTACCACCCAGACCTAGCTGATGAGGTCAACAACGGCCGACGTCGCCGACGAAAAGGAAAAGGAAAAAAGGCCAGTCACGTCAGTGTGATCAACTTGAAGATGCATGCTGTTGTTTTTCTAGATGGAATGACAGGATTCGTTAAGACAAAATCCACTTTACACGCTTGAATTTGTCTCGCCAAAATTACAAAAACTTGTCTGTAACTGTTGAAATATATTGCCGGTCCGCTCTCCTTTATCAGTTTGTTTGGACTTTCGGATGAATTTTCCCAAACATGACTTCAAATATGAACACCCGTTGCTTCCCAGTTGACCCTTTCTACATGTTTGACTCGTGCTTCGTGTTTGTCAACGGTGCCACACCATCTGCTTTCCGTCTTGTGCGTACTGGTACCAACTGGACAGGTGCTTGCACAGCTGGCACTGCACATGGCACAGCGATGTCGTTGGCCACCACATGAATCACAGAGCCGGTGGGCGAGTCGTGCGTTACCGTACTTGACTTTGTAGTATAATAATAATCCGTGAAACTAAACGATGAGTACTTCAGAAGCTAAACTGAGTAGCTGGAGCGCCTCCACACGCGCCCCCGCTTCAGCCTGACGCCGCAGACTTCGCCGTTGCTGTCCCCGGCGCAAAACCCCCACCGCACCCTCCCGCTCACCGGAGGCGTAGAAAAAGAAGCCCGTCCACATTGATCTTCAGTGACCCCGCCGGCGGTTTGCACCGTCGGACAGCACGGGCAGAAAAGCGATGGCGCCGGCTTGCCAGGGCGCTGACAGAACTCCATGTACGGGCATCTGGAGACGACCGCATCAGCTCAGCTGGTGTGATCTGCTCTCCAGCACCGACACCATTGCGGTTTGCGGACGAACCGACAACTTCACAGAAGGGCGGCGATGAACAGCAGTCGCGTCTCCTTGTGCCAAGCAGAGTGCTGGCTCCACCACAACCATCTAGCACCCATGCCCGGGTAGAAAATTGTACAGACCACCACAACCAAGCAGAGTGCAGACCACACAAGTTCGTAGTAGAAAATTGTACAATGCAGTCAGTGCTTATACTGTACTTTACACACACACACAGACAATTCGGATACATAATATGGACTCGTGAGAGCGAACACTTTCAGATAACAGGAGATGATCCACAACAGTTTTGCACAAATGGGCCATATATTAAAACAATTATGCACCCATACACACAAGGGAAAAATACATGTGATGTGATATAGTTTATGTATACAACAATGCCGACCGGTCGCTGCCTCGACAACCCGTCAGAAGCAGCGCGACACGCCTGTACACAACACGGGGATCCCGTCGACGTATGGATCATTTTAATCGATCGATTATACATCCGAAGAAAGCAAATTGATAATACCCAGCTGCTTCTTCGCTCTACTATACTAGTGGCACAAATGAACGCCATGTGATCATCTACTAACACAAGCAATAATATTGTACAAAAAAGATGACCCACGGAAAAAAAAGTTGGTGGCCCTGGATGGGTCATGGGACAGGATTCCTCTGCGCACCAGGCGGAGCGGTGGGCATCGGGAAGTTGAACGGACTATGTGTGCCGCCGAACTGAGGGGCCTCCACATATGGGCTCTGGACAAAAAGAAGAATAACATTTCTGAGCCTTCTGTTTTATGGAAGCATATATAAGCATTTCTACTGTGAGTTGATAAAGAGAGCTGTGTGTGTCAGTGTGGGGGTACAACCAATGGAACAAGCAGTGATAGTGAGTTTGCTGATATGTGAATTAACATCAATTTTTTTTTAATTTCTTTTGGCGTCTGTCAAAAGTTTTGTCGGTTAGGTAATGGATAAAAGATAAATCTTATTTGGCAGTTAAGTGTTGGCCTGTTGGTGATGGGTCTAGAGCAGATAGCTAAGATCATTTGGAAAGCTCACCGTACCTGTCAATCTGTCATCTGATCTAGTGTGATGGTAGTAATAAATCGTGTTTGCATGTAACAAAAAATTGGGTTAACTAAAGCTCGATACAGCTTGAACTCAATAAATCATGACAAAGTCCATTTTTGGAATCTAATTTTGATTTTTGTATCTAATGATAATTCAGAAATCAGCCATGTATATAAACTTGCATTTTAATATGCTACACATGTCACAACAATGATCTCAGAAGATGGTAGGCACCTGAGAATATGGTGGGTTTGCATCGAACGGCTGCACCCTTGGAGATTTTGGTGATGAATCCGGAGAGGTGCCAACATTATCATCCAAATTATTTATCGTATGCTTCATTGTTGCTGCTTCTCCTTCACTATTGAGCTTAACACGCTATGTCGAAATAACCAAACTTAGTTCACACCAAACAACTTACATATCAGAGCACACAAGTGAATGACTGGATATACAAAGAATGATACCTGGAATATTTTGCCTAAAGTTTTCAATCCTTTAGCTCGAGCTCTTAGTTCCTCTCTCTTGACATTGCTCTCTTGAAGAACCTGGTATTGGTAGAATGTTACAACTTATGATAATGAGTAAGATTACAAAAACAGAGCAGCAAGGATAGTGCCAACATGAAGACGAACCATTTGACAGACACGTGACAGAGTTGCCTCTATATCAGCAACGTTAAGCTTCCATAAGGAATCCACCATAACCTTTTTATGACTTTGCATGTAAGCTTCAAGTTGCTCATCAGTGTAATTACATTCCGAACTGAGATGTTTTTTTAAATCTTCCTGCAACTGCATAAGAGCTATTGCACCTACAGAAACAAAACAAATTTCAAGCCAAAATATAAATATATATTGCTAGCACCAACATTGCAAATATCGAAATCAAAACTGCTATTCAAGAAACTAAATAATAAAGTAAGTTTTACCTGTTGCAGCTGTCACTTGGGATTTAATAAAATGACCTTTGTTCCTAAACCATTCAGCTATAAAAGGAACCCCCAAAAGGATAGCTTTCTTTCCAAGCTCCTTGGCAGCTTGTCTTGAATACATGTAACCGATAGTACTCAGCATATCAATCCCATATGCTGCAGGACATGCAAAATCAGAAAATAACATTGAAAAGTGAAGTCTCAAAGTTTGATTTATGTTGAGGAATACACAAGGAAAAAGTGGCCATACATTTCCAGAGCTACTGGGAAGGAATAAAAGCAGAAAAGGCAGCAAGAGGCAATTACAAAGTTTAAAGGAAAAATAGACAGAGTAGTTAGCAAGTGAGGAAAAAGTTTGTCACCTGCATCAGAAAGTCTAGCCACCTCAGCCTCAGCAACCTGGATAAATTCCTTTTTGTTTCCTTGAACATAAATGTGCAATCTATTCTTCAGTTTCTCTGCAAGTTTCTCCTCCCTTTCCTTTTGTACAGCCTGCAGTAGTTGTTAAGAGCCTTAAATATACGACAATATGAAGAGTATGGTACCGCTTAGTACTTTACACAATTACAGCACTGAAAAAAAAGACACATGTTAGCTAACATCTCTTTTTTTATTCAATACAATATAACGTCACAAAGCATGCTTTTGCAATCTAACAATTAAGCCATCAGCCCCTAATTTCATCTAATTGCTACAGCAAAGACTAAACAGACCTATGCAGAGACTGAAAAGCGTAAAGACTGATCTTCTGCATGAGGAATGTCATACTGAAAGAAAAGTGTATCATGCAATGTTTGAGTTTCACTAGTTTACCTTACATATATAGAGATGGGCCAGGGGTTGAAGTACAAAAATGTGTATAACATTGAAAATGACACGGCTGTACTAAAATGAGAAGCGTAACGAACGGGCAAACAGGAACACCAAGAGGTGACATAATATACATCCTAACATTCAACTTTCATTATGTTCTTGGGTTTGAAGGCTTTCCCAGAGGCATTGTGGCCTTTAGTGTAGCAGAGGAATTGTGCTAGAATTTTAGCATGTACTATGGCTTGTTTGTACAATATACAGTTGGAAGCTACAAAAAGATCCTAATCTTCGAAGGAATATTTCTGAATCTCAAAATCAAGAAAGCACATAAACTATTCTGTTAACAAGGACATACTCGCATTTTCTCTTGTAACTTCCTTGCACCAATCTGTGGATCTTCACCAAAAATATCAAGCGAAGCCATGGATGCCATCGCCAGTTGACCAATGTAATCCTCAAAAATCTCACTACCGAATAACATTGCAAAAATTGCTGCTGGATCAATCATTGCTTCCCTGTATAATGATGGCAGGAAACTAGTAAGAAGGAAATCATCTCACCAGTTTCTGCAGCATATGAGACGAAACCACCAATTACATTGTTAAACCTATATCTAGGAAACAACGGAACAATTTGGTAGTCAACTAAGCTAATACATCTCCCAAGAACACCCTAATTCTTCGAAATTATTCCAACAAGTTCACAGTAAGTATTTGTGGGTCACACTTACGTTGAAATACCAGATTTCCCATCTGAGTCATATGCTTTACGCTGTGCAGGGTCACTAAGTACTTGGTATGCCTCCCCCAGTTCCTGCAATTACGGTAGCTTTGGTAAACACACTAAATAAAAGGATAACTCTGCAAATCACATCTTCCTGTCTTACAAAGCCAGATAGTGTTTTGAAGTGACAAGATGCACTGCAAAGTAGCACTACTGCAGCAAAAAAAAAACTACTCGTCGTTAGACATGGAAATACAAATGTTCTTGGTAATTCACGAGTTTGTAGTTGAGTTCCATGGACTGTAAGATGACTTTCAACATCAGGGCAAAAAAAAAAAAAACAGTTGCAGCATCAGTTTGTTATTCCAGCAATCAACATCGATGCCCGTTATCACCTGATGCAATAGCTGCTTTGGTATGCCCCTTCCTGTCCCTGAGCTAGTAACAGGGGCAGCAACTATGGTGACCGAAGGACTTTTCCAAGTGAAGCACTGTAATACAATTATGATTCCTACCAGCAAGGCAGGAGGAAAGAACTATCGATGTCGCTACCACCATTAGCATTCATCATCCATGTAAAAGCTGACTAAATCCCTGAAAGGCTTGCAGGGCGCCTAATGAAGACGCATGATCCCCCTTTTATCTACCACTAATTTACATCAGTTCTGACACTTGAATAGCTAACTGCCTGATCAGTCGCTGGCAGCACTGTTGGCGATAGTTACAGCAGAATTTAGATGATGCTGATGTCTCACGGTCACAAGAGAAGTTATTGGCAGTGGGGAAGCAAACAGCGGCATGGGAGAGGGAGCACTTGCCTGGAACTTCTCGGCCGCGAGGGGGTCATTGCGGTTCTTGTCGGGGTGGACCTGCCTCGCCTGCAACAACAACAACGACACCAGCAAACCGGAATGAGACGGAGCGGGACAGGAAAGCGCGCGCGGCAGGGCGTGGCAGTGGCACGACCTTGACGTAGTAGGCCTTCTTGATGTCGGCCTCGGTGGCCGCCGGGCTGACCCCGAGCACGTCGTAGTACCCGGTCTCCCGCACCATCGTCGAGCCAACCAATCGACCGATCACTCAATCAATCAGACAGACAGCCGCCGCTCCGGCGCCGGATCTCGCGCGCCGCCTCCTCCCGAGATCTCCTCCTGCTGCTGCTGCTCCGCGTCGCGGCGTGGTGGGCGGGGCGGATGAATGGGAGGCCGGCGCGGGTGTGGCGGCTGAGGGGGGTGGGATCCCCGGCCGACCATAAAGGGCGTGGAATGGAAAGGGGCGAATAATTTCGTTTTGCTGCTTTCTTTTTCGCCGGCTCCGCGTGGAATAGTGGGGGGATGAGTCACGTTGACATGGCGGAGAAGCCCGCCCGATTTGGAACGCCTCCAGTTCCAATGGGGATTGATTCCCTCCCTCTCGTTAATCGCTGCGGGTTGGATTTGCGGCGATGCAGTAGAGGTGGTGGACAACGTGGCCCACCGGCGACCGGAGACCGGAGCCGAGCCACCAGAGTAGACTGGTGGGTGACCGGAGCCGGTGGAGGAGACGCCCGGCTTGGGTTGGGTTTGGACATGGAGGCGGTACTGTAGAACCTTTAGACCAAAAGAAAGAAAAAACAGTTTGTCTCTCTCAAAACCGCTTTATAGATAAAGCAGCTATCAAATTCATACTGTAATAAAATAAATAAAAGAGACAAAAACACCAAGTGGCCGATAGATTGGCCTAGAGTCGACAGTGCAAGGCGGCGAGCTGCTACAGTCACCGGGTCCATCATGTTGCCAAGCCGGTCCCAATCTGAGGCCTCCTTAGGAATTTCATAGAAATTCTAGAGGATAGGATTTTTTCCTTTAGAGTCCTTTGGTTCATAGGAATGGATTCCTATTCCTATATAGGATTGGTTCCTATCCTCCACATTTCATAGGAAAATAAAAATGAGCCTAGACTCAATGGAAAAATTCCTTTGGTGTCAATCAAATGACATCTTGTTTCCTATTCCTACTCATAGGATTTGAAATACATGTCATCTCATTTCCTACAAGATTCCTATTCCTATGATAATCCTATTCTATGAACCAAAAGAGGCCTCGATTGTCTAGATTCAAGATGTAAGTGGACATGTTATTGTGCATTGTGGGATTTGCCCGCACTAACCATCATTCCTTACGCGGGATTATGTCAAAGTCCATTTAATATTTATGTGGTTACCGTGGCGTCCACA